>NC_092237.1:59971213-59993713 GCF_036320965.1 Panulirus ornatus | reverse complement strand
GAAAGAAACAGCACCTGTATGTCTGACACCACCAGCTGCAGGTGGCACACATGACACAGATGGATGGAAGGAAAGAAGCTCGTCCAGTTCTCAGGCTGTCATCACCCCTTGTAATGTTTACGATCGCTTAACACCCCATGGCCGCTCCCTCCATTCCACACCACTCCCCCCATCGCTCCCTCAGGGGTCTCACCTTGTAACCCATTACCCACATTTGACCCCATCCATTATTCACCCACCCATCCCCTTCCTACCGCCGCCTCGTCTCACCACCAAGTGTGGTGCTACACATCATCACTGACGGTCATTTGCTCCGTCAAATTACACTTTTCCGTTCCTATATGTGTGTGTGTCGTGGATGGCCTACGTTTCAGCAGCTTCTCGTAGTGTGTGTGTGTGTGTGTGTGTGTGTGTGTGTGTGTGTGTGTGTGTGTGTGTGTGAACGATAAGTGTAGGGTGGGGGATATGTAAGGGTTAAGGTAGATAGATACCTTCTGTATAAGCCATATGCAGATTTGAGGGTGGCGATGTACCGGAAGCTTTGGTAAATGGTCGTAAATATGTCTTTTATCTCCTTAGTAACCTCGTATTACGTTATCACACACACACACACACACACACACACACACAAAGCGCGTAAATACGCACTTCTTCAAAGCATAAGGAGTCTGTTGTGAACGGTGAAAAAGATTTTCATCTTCAATATAAACGTTTGCTGTCAGGGTGACGTGTTGTTTACGTCTAGCATATTAACTACACCGAAACACAGGAGGACCTGTGGCAGCCAGTGATTGAAGAGAGACGGATCGTAAACGGGTCAAAAGACAGGGATCGCAAACATGTTACAAGAGACGGATCGCATGTGTGTTGAAAGAGACGGATGGTACAGAACAAGAGACGGGCCGTTGTAAACGTGCAACGTAGCATATAACCATATGGTTGGTATGTGATTGACGTTCCCTTGTTCAGGGACGGAATGGGACACAGTGGTCGTAACGTCACGACACACCAGACGGTCGCAGCCTCGGAACGGAATCGTCAGCGACTGTAATGAACACGAGAGTCATGGTGTGGGGGGGCGTTTTATCGCCCGGGTTTTCAGAGCAATACGAGAGTGTGCCGGAGTATGGATTTTTTTTTTTTTTCAACCAGGTTTGCAGGACGCGCTCATAAATATTTACCGAAAGTTTGATTAATTAGTTTTTTGTTTGTGATGTATTTGCGTTGCACGAACGATGTATGACTGTGTGTATATATCATTTATGACCTCTCATTTTTTTCTCCCTCATGTTGGAGTCTCCAGTCACAGAATAAAGTCCTAATCGACGGTAGGTCTCCAGTGTGGTATAAAAATGCCTTGGAAAAAAGATAATATGATAAAGAATTAAAGAGAGAAGAGAAAGAAATATAATTCATGAATTCTGGGGGAAGTTTAAAGCCTTCCTTATTAGGGAACCAGCTTCTGCTTGGCGTGAAAACAATTTGTTGTGTTCCATGTTATTATTATTGTGTGGCTTGCCTGTGCTCGGGCGGCCTTGGTTGAGGGAGGCTTGGCTGCTGGCGGCGCGGCTTGGTCAAGTAAATCCTCACAGCTGCCGAGGTGGTGGTCGTGGTGGTGGTAGGGGAGGTGATGCAGCTCCCTGTGATCCGTGCAGCCGCAGGGGAGGTGATGCTCTCTCACTCTCCGACGACACATCAGCTGATTACTTGTTTTTCTCGCTTGTTGCCATGACAACCGCAGAGGATTAGCTGCGTCGGAAACACCTTTTGTCGCGCCCTTAACACCGGCAGCATTTACTCTCTCTCTCTCTCTCTCTCTCTCTCTCTCTCTCTCTCTCTCTCTCTCTCTCTCTCTCTCTCTCTCTCGGAATACATATATGTTAAAAACAGGGAGTCGCAAAATTTCAGGGTTTCCTGGTCAGCATAGCTTCTGAACATTCTTAAGTTTACCGCCTGCTCATTCCTTCACCAGAATCGAACATTTCTGAACGTTTGCAGCTCACAGCGCGTGGTCAGAACGTTCCTGAACGTGCACTGTACACTCACCCGTGGTTGGAACATTCAGCAGCCATCCTAGATTGCACTGAACATCGCTGAACGTTTCTAGTCCACACCGCTTCCGTCCACCATCCTCCTTGCTGAACATTTGTGGTTCTTCCTCAACACAAACTCGTCCCTCCAGTGTTCAGTATAGTACTCTGTTTCTTATGATCCCAGGTTCTTTCATTCTCATGGAACCGAACCTCCGTCTTAACCTCCACTGTGTGCACCTCCTGGTCTGAATCTGATTAATGTGATTATTCATAACATGATAATGAATCCACGACTGGGCCCGACCTACCGGATTAGCAGCACAGCCCTCCCTCCCTCTCCTGCCCCTGGTGCCCAGAGCTATATAAGGCACACGGGCATTAAAGCAGTGAGTCTGTAGAGTTCGATGTCTATGTGGCCCCGACGGCTCCTCCTGCCTCCATCCAAAGGATGGTAATGGAGAGAGACGAAGAAGATCGGATGCGAGAGGCGGCGGTGTGTGGGGGAGGTATGCGTGTCTCCCGTCTCTTTGGACGCCTTTGCGATTCCTGATTTTCCAGCATATTACTGATGGGATGATTGCTGTCATTCTTACGAACGTTATGATATCAGATTATTGGTTTTATGTCTGGTAGGATGTCTCGCACTGGTTGTGATATTGTTATTTGAAACCCACATCTAATGGTACCGATTTCGGTGATGCTAAGTTTCATTATCGTGCTCTGGCGGACGGTCTTGCTGATTCAGACTTCATAAACCACTTGGGGTGACCGTCTGAAATTACATGGAACCAAATTGGATGGGTGTTCTGTCTGTCCTCGTATTTGCATGTTGCCTTATTAAGGCTAGAATTACTTCTGGAGCTTAGGGACGACGGTGTAAACCTGCTCACGTAAACATCCTAAGGCAGGAAAAAGTGCATTGGACCCAAGACACAGTCCTTATCGTGGGGTCTTATCCTAAGGTGTATGTAGACGTCCTTTGTGGTACAGTTATTTTCTTTTAACTGCAGAAACTTCCGTACATGATGTAGAATGAGACTCCTCTTTTTTTTTTTTACATTCTAAGTTTCATATTGTCCCTTTATTAATTTTGTTTTGGCGTTCAGTTCCCGTCGTGGGGAAGCATAGCAACAGACCGGATAAAATGATGCTGCGCATTAAGACACGTCTGAAGATGGTCATATTCGTCCTTTCGTGCACGAACTCTTGCACTCTGCCGGATGGGAGGCCGTAACCACGTTTCATATGACACAAGGCGGAGTTGTATGTGAAGGTCGGAGCATTGTGCCCCAGGGGCTCGTCTGTCCGCTGCTGGTTATATACTTAGAGTCGCGAGACATTGGTGGACTGGACTGGAGGGGACTTTGGTAGGGACTTTTGTGTGACAGGTGGGAACCATCTGTGTTCCGTCGGGGAGATCAGAGTGTGCCGAGATGTTACGTCTCGTGAGCAAACGTGATTAGATTTGGTTACGTGAGTCGTCCTCTTTGAGTACGTGGTGAAGTTCTGCCCTTAAGAACGAGTATTTTGGGTCAGGGTCAGAGGCCAGGCTACCGTGCCGTACCGTAGTGTTGAAAGGGTTAAGAATTGATTTAATTAAGTATTCAATTTACTTTTAATCGAGAGAGAGAGGAAAAAAAAAAAAAGTATCTTGAAATGCGTTTCTGTGGTTAGAATACCGGCGAGTTCCTCACGGAGAGCAGACCGTAGGTGACGTGCTTGGAGGCGTGGCCTCGTGATGGAGAAGGGCGCCCTGCTCACGAGACCATCAGATCACAGACACGATAAAGTGACGTTTTTGGAGGTTTGAGAGCCTCAACCCTCCTCCTCCTCCTCCCCGTCCTCCTCCTCCCTCCGCCAACCTGCTGCTTGCATTAGCAACAGGTTAGATCCAGAACACTCGGGCGTTTTTGAAACATCCAGGAACTGTGAGGTATTATCGTCATATTCCCGTTGAAAGTTCGAGATGGTTTGCATGTATTCTGTGTCTCGAGATCTCGAGAATTTTCTCTCAGATCTTGACTAGTTGTATGTGATGCGCGTGGTGACGTAAGAGCTCCCAGTTGAGACAGGGAAATATAAAAATCGACCTACTGGTGTAGGATAGCAGCTTATGGATGTAGGGCTACAGCCGTTGGCAACATTATAGTATTTTACGGCAACGGAGCTCAGACTTGAAGTGTCGTAGGGATTGGTAACCCATAGTGAGAGAGAGAGAGAGAGAGAGAGAGAGAGAGAGAGAGAGAGAGAGAGAGAAGCTCTCGTCACAATCGTGACCTATGATGGAATGTGACCCACTTTAACGATATATATATATATATATATATATATATATATATATATATATATATATATATATATATATATATATATATATATATTTTATGCCTAATTTTCCTCCGCATTAGTGGAATGATTTCTGGAACAAACGAACAAAAGCCCCTTTAGCACACACACACACACACACACACACACACACACACACACACACACACACACACACACACACACACACACACACGCACACACTCCAGCTTTCGTGAACAGTGTTCTGAAACCGGAGCCCACCATCCACAGCCAAGCCCCTTACACACTAGTCCATGGTTTACCTTGACCACTTCAGATGACAGAATAGTGAACCTAAACCCACGTTGCCTTGCATAAACCGTTGTTTTTTTTTTTCTTTACATTTTTTCGCCACAAATACAGGCACATCTCTGAAAATATGGATCCTTGTACGGCAGTTATCGACCATCTGGTTGATATATTTCCCCGCCTCTTCTCGTGTGAGACTCTGAGGGCCAAAATGCATAGTGATTTTCGGCCATGGCTCTTTCAAATATATCCAGAGGATGATGGGGAACTTCCTCATAATGAAAGCTCGTGACTAGTTGATTAATCCGCTGATTATCACGCCGCAAGTTTAAACTTATTATCTTTAAGACTCCTTTTTTTTTTCTTCTTCTCTCATAATGATTCGCCTGATGTTTCCTCTGATACGTCTGGCTATCCCTCGAAGACTCGCAGGAAAATGTGGGTGAGAGATTATGTAACCCCCCCCCCCTCCCGAAGAAGTGGTTGGTCATGTAATCAATTGTTGAGGACGTCTTCCTGATAACGCCAAGGCTTAAAGTTGTCATTAACTGTAAATGAGGTGATGGTAAACCCTTGACCGATATGGGTCGGGATAACAGTGCTAACAAGATTGTGGGAGATTTGTTTACGTTCATGTCAAAGGAGAACCTGAACTGCTGGGTTTTAGGGCAGCCATTCTTCAGGTCCCCGTGATGAGCAGGAATGAAACCCCCTTTTGAGTTCTCCTCGTTTGTAGGCACATTTGCTACATGACTCTCGCGTGGCACCAGACTAGGTCCATCGTGGGTGGCACATAGGAACAGGCAAGATCCATCCTGCAACAGACCAGGTCCAGTCATCCCTCCCACGAAGTTCGACTCGACACAACCCAAGATACTCTTCTTTGAAGACCACAGAAGTCAGTCCGTCTCTTTAGGACCACAACTAGTGACTCCCGAAGACGGGAGAGGTGTGGGTCTGTGGAGACCATAAAGACCAGCCCATCTCATGGAGACCATGACGGCTGACTCCTGACGACCACAGACGTGGGACTCCATAGACCCACAGAAACCCGTCCATCTCCCTGAAGACCTCGACAACTCCGGTAGTCTACAAACGCCAAGCCGTCCCTCGAAGACCGTGACAACTGACTCATGAGGACGACAAAGGGCGGCACGGCTCGTGAGGGGTAACAGAAACACCGCCTGCGACTAATGACTGCTGAGGGGGATCTTGGCACGGAGCTGGGCCGGTGTGCCAGGCTTGTGACTGACGCGTTATATAGCTTCGTTATGGAGCTAATCCCTCGGACGTCCCACTCCATCTGCACCAGCGGCTATTTTTATCAGAGGCCTCGACTCTGACCTCGTTCCGTACTGGGAGAGGATCGCTCCTGCCGGCGGCGTCAGCTACTGCAGTCATACTTTGAGGCAATACCGTCGACTTGTACATTTTTTCAAGTTTATTTTCCACCTTAAATATATCAAAGAGTCTCATGGCACAGTGAATGACGGGTCGACTCTTCTGAGACACCTGTCTCTCCATAGTTACACCTGTGCTGAAGTGTTTCTGTGCCTTTGTCGACCGCTGTATCTCTAAGCCTCTGATCATCATGGCTCTGCGATTGATCGGTGCACTCGTGTGTCTTGTCGTCCTCTCTACGTGACCTCACAGTGTTGAGGCGAACCTACGTGCAGAACATCACCAGACTTGAGCGTATGTAGATGTTTGTAATTGTTTGTATGACATGGTTATTTCATATCCATGTATCAATACGTGTATGTGGGGATGTGTATGTTTGTCGCGTAATAGAATGAAGCTGACCATTTATGCTCATTCATATAGATCATTGATTGTGTTAAACGTTCACACGTACGTTGTGGTTTGAATGTTGATGTGCGGGTCCTCGCGTACAAAGGTTTGGTATTCACTATGTAGTGTGTGTGTGTGTGTGTGTGTGTGTGTGTGTGTGTGTGTGTGTGTGTTTGCTTATTGTTCGTTAACTCGTTTCGTTCCGAACTTACCATCGTTAAACTCTCCTTCCCAGCTCCCTGTCGTTGACCTCCCCTCCTTATCTCTCTAACCTCTCCACCCCCAGCTTCCTCTCGTTAACTTCCCTTAAAGATCTTCTGCTCGACCATCTTTTTCTCCTAGACTTCTCGTTCATCTCGTTACCCCGCCCTGGCCTTCCACATACGAGTGGTGAGAGATCCTTGTCTCTCCAGCTGCTCTGCTGGCGCTCGGCTACAGTAGATTAATCAACAGCAGGAGCATCACATCAGGCATCACTGGGCAACGACCAGCCATGCGGACACCTCGTACCTGTAGGTCTGAACGCTTCTTACACGTACGACAGCCTGCAAGAAAATATTGCTTTCCGTTGCACGGTGATGTGTGCAAAATACATACAGCTTTGTGTGATTTACGTATCCCAGTTGTATTACGAATCGTGCAGACGTGTTTGTATTAAAATCTCATGAATTTAAAGCATATATTGTACCTCTCAGATACGCGCGATTTGTAAAATCATTTTGTGTCTGCTAAATGCAGTCTATTCCCCATATTTCATAGATGGTAAAAAGCAGTAATGTTCTCTCGACTCTCGGGGAGGGTGGGGTGGGGTTATCCTTACATAGGCCCTTGTTGTCCGAACTTCCTGTGCTCGGTAAACTCCCCGAGAATAAAATATATATTTTTTCCTGAGGGGGCGGGGGGCGGCCCGAGTCACCCCATGAATTTACCAGAAGCAAAACGCATGAATCGCATAAATCCGTTGGCCCACACAGTCGGGAGGTCGAGGCGGGCCACTCAAGGCACGAGCATCACATGTATGTAAAGCAGACAAGCAGACCTCTAATTGGAATTTATTAATTGATTCCGCCGTTTGTTTGGAAGCCTGTCGATAATGCTTTTGTGGGCGGTCGGTCGGTCGGTCGCTCTCTTCTCTCTCTCTCTCTCTCTCTCTCTCTCTCTCTCTCTCTCTCTCTCTCTCTCTCTCTCTCTCTCTCTCTCTCTCTCTCTCTCTCTCTCTCCTAGCGCGATTGTACTCGACTACCACACTTCAGGAGCACATTCTCAGTGTTGATTCGACCCTTAATGGTATTTTCGTAGACCGTTCTTCCCACACACTCACATGATATATAATCCACACGCACGCACGCGCGCGCACACACACACACACACACACACACACACACACACACACACACACACACACACCTGGCAGTGCACTTTACAAGCGCCAGTCCCCCCCTGCCACACCTGACTTTGAGGGGAGGTAGGGGTAACTTGAGATTCCGAGCAGAGAGAGAGAGAGAGACTGTCTCTCTGGTGTAAGGTCAAGAAAGTAAGAGGCGGCTGGCGATGACCAAAACAAGGCTTGCTCAATATTGACCCAGGGCAGAGAGGCGATACTTCAGCACCTGCCTCCCGTCACTCCCGGGAATGGACAGCTGCCCACGCCAAGTGCCCCCCCCCCCCCCCCCCATACGACTCCTCCGTTGAAGGTGCTGGATCGAACTACCCCCTCCTGTCCCTCCCTCTCCCACTCCCTCACAAGACGTAGTCGTCTAGTAAGATGTTTAAGACAAGAGAGAGTGAGAGAGAGAGAGAGAGAGAGAGAGAGAGAGAGAGAGAGAGAGAGAGAGAGAGAGAGAGAGAGAGAGAGAGGAGCGTTCGTGATCGGTGCTGAAGACTCGGGTCTCGCTGGAGGCGTTATGAAGGCGTTTTGCAAGACCACGAAACTTCTTTAGGAAGGTGTTAGAACTCACACGTCCAGAAGAATACAAGGTCTCAAAAGTTCATTCAATATTTCTGTTTTCCTACAACGCGTTCGAAAGCCTTGCCACTCAACAGGAGATGGGTCCCAGGAGGTCATCGGGAGGGTGCGCGAGGACGAAGCTTCTTGGGGAAGGGTTCTGAAACCCTAGATGACACAACGGTTGGATATGGTAAACTCAGAGGGCATTAGGAAGATGCTCCAAATACCCGATCCCGCTCTGGAAAGGCATTAGCCTCGGTAGATGTGAAGGAAGAATTCCATTTATGTCTTTAAGAAAGTTTCAAAATCCAGATGGTTGATTTTCGGTGAGTGTTCATACATACGTCTCCTGAAGGGGTAAGGACAGACGAGACAGAATTGCTTTAAGGGAAAGTGGTTCCTTGTGCATATGTCATCGCCAGGAGAGTGTAATGTTGTTGGGAAATGAAGTGTAGCGTAGTTTTCCGGAGGGTGTTTTTGCTCTCAGAACTGATGTGTATCATCGCCTAAACCTTTCACACACACAAAAGGTTGCTGACAACAACATTGGGTCACATAAAAAACGAATGGACGTTCTCACATTGGCGCTAGAGTTGGTTAGAACTGATGTTACATCCAGATTGGCTTGTGAAACCCGATACTGGTTATTGGTATTAATTCGGCGTAATTCGATAGTGGATACAAGGAGCGAGTCTGATTGAGAGAGAGAGAGAGAGAGAGAGAGAGAGAGAGAGAGAGAGAGAGAGAGAGAGAGAGAGAGAGAGAGAGAGAGAGAGAGAAGGGGGTGTGTGAATAAACTGACAAGGAAAACGACTGAAGGAGTGTCTGCGACATGGCTACGAGTGCCAACCAGGAGATTTTGTATCTTGGCAGAGGGGATGACGCGTAGCGCTGATGGAGAGAGAGAGAGAGAGAGAGAGAGAGAGAGAGAGAGAGAGAGAGAGAGAGAGAGAGAGAGAGAGAGAGAGAGAGTTCAGTGGAGAGGATAGACGTAGCATGAGCGGCTAATCATCGTAGACGTAGACGTGATATCAGTAAGAAAAAAGCTTGTGCTTTTCTTCTCGCCTGCTTGAAGACCACCTTCCTCATGAGAGGCCATCCCCCTCTAGCCTTCTGCTTCCAATTCACACTTGATACCCTACCCTACCCCCTCCCTCCGTCCATTTTCTTTCCCACGAGAACAACCTCCCCCTCTTCCCTCCCCCCAGTCAGGATGTCTCCCTGCCTCCACAGAGAGAAAGGCAGTTGTGGCCAGCAAACAGCCACCTAAGTTATATGTGATAGATGAAGAGATAAGTAATTGGATGAATAAATGAATACGTAAATGGATGAGTAGATGCACGAAGAGATGACTGGGTAAAAGGTGAATATATATATATATATATATATATATATATATATATATATATATATATATATATATATATATATATATATATATATATATATATATAATGTGTGTGTGTGTTTGTATTGATTCCTGGGAACAGTACTTATCTCTACATGTAACATTTTATATACAAATGTTTACCCACTCGTTGATATTTTTTATTACTCTCTACTATTCCTGTATACAAATCTAGCTGAAGTGTCTCTGTGTTTGTATTTTCATTTTTATGTACGTGTTTTTGTTCGTGTGTGTGTGTGTGTGTGTGTGTGTGTGTGTGTGTGTGTGTGTGTGCGGGCATGCGTGTGCTTTAGGCCGGGTCTTTGCCTGAGCTTCCACGGCTCTATTGTTACACGGTTCTGGGGGAAACAGGAGACATAAACGTGGCGTACGTAGCAATTATGGACCAGTTCGATTGTTGGTTTTCACGGGTGTGGATGACACCAGACAGGTTCCACAGATAATCGACCTTGTGCCTCCTTTTTGCGCCGGAGGTGGGAGGAGCTGCCAGACAGGGGCGCCAAGGCTTACGTTCTCTCGCCCCCCGAAAGTGAGAGAGAGAGAGAGAGAGAGAGAGAGAGAGAGAGAGAGAGAGAGAGAGAGAGAGAGAGAGAGAGAGAGAGAGAGACGCGAGGAAACTAAACAAGGAGTAATGGATATAAAGCTGTGGGAGGAGCAACTTCGTCTCTTCTTTTTTTTAAATATTTTACGTCTTTCATCCTTCCAACATGCCAGCTTCTCCTTCCTTGTGTACGTCTTGTATGTGTGTGTGTGTGTGTGTGTGTGTGTGTGTGTGTGTGTGTGTGTGTGTGTGTGTGTGTTTAAACATGTCTTTCACTGGGGATGTGTTGGGAAAGGGAGGGTTGCTGGAGGAGTGTGGGGTTGAGGGAGTTAGAAGGAAGGTGGGAGCCAGGCCGCCCGCGTAGCCGCTCTCAGGATCGGTCTATTGCCCATTTCACTCGCACTTTTCTCTTCAGGATGCGTTAATTATGTTAATTATTAGTGCATTGCGTTTCCCTCCGGCCCCACCCACCGACGACCCGCCACCACCAAGAGGGCATGCCAAGAGATGATTAGGAGAAAATTACATAATGAAATCCCCCGTATGTACAGGGGGTTATAATCTTCCACATAAATACGCAACCGCCGAATTCGCCTGGAAATATACTGCACCGGTGGCATTTGCATACCTGGAATTCATTATGGTGTGCCGTAAAAGGCAGGATAAAGTTTCGGTGGTGAGCGTCTCTGTGGCCCGATCGAATGCAAACAGGAATACGTGGCAGTAAAATGCCATTAAGATGTTGGGTGTCTGGCAGGCAGGTCGCGACCCTGGCCGGCCAGACCTGTGGTGTGAACTAAGGTTAAGGGCCCAACACTGTTGTAATTCCGGCCGCTGGAGCCCGGGTCTTGCCCCGCACCCCGGCGCTGGAACCCGGGTCTTGCCACGTACCCCCTGGCGCTGGAACCCGGGTCTTGCCCCGTACCCCCGGTGTTGGATACTGGACCCTGCCTCGTACCTCGCCACCAGAGCTCGGTCCTTGTCCCGCCGTCCCCCGTCACCAGACCCCGGACCCTGCCCAGGACCTTGACCCATACCCCGCCACTGGATCCCTGACCCAGCCCAGTACACCGGCACGGACCACAGACCCCGAAACCTGTCTGAAACCTGAAACTCTGCCCCGGACCCCACACTGAACCTATGACCCCCACCCCAACAGATCTCGCCCCGAACCTCATACCCAACTTCGGACGTCACCCCAAACCCCCGTAACCCGCCCCCAGTGTTGGACCGCACACCGAACCCCGCCCCGTACTTCGGACCCCTCCACCCCGGACCTCGTTCCTCCCTTCTGGTAAACACCTATGATGCTTCAACATTCCAGTCTGGATAGGGAACGGGTGGTGACCTTCCTCCCCCACCAGGAGCTGGTGTATGTGTGTGTACGTGGAGCTAGGGCAGCAGTAAGACCGCCCCCATACTATCTCTGATAACAGTTATCATACATGCCATCTTCGGAGACTTGGCCTCTCAATCCCACGTTTTCTTTTCCTTATGGTACGTCAACATTGTGAGTAGGGAGGGAGTGCTGTTTAGAGCCTAGAACCCAGATGAGGGTGACGGACAGTTTTCTTTGAGGGGGGTTGCAATGTCTTTAAAGCTTCAGTATTCAAAGCTTATTATATACATTGCATGAACACCTATTGGCTCTCGCTGTAGTGGCAAAAGGTCTCTCACCCTCACGTTGTCATTGTCTCGTAGATTAATGGTCTCTATATATCTCTCTTGGCCCGACCATTGTCGTCAGTTGGTGGTCGGGTTATCACCTACAGCGGCGTGTGTGTGTGTGTGTTGGCGCTGGACAGTAGCCGTTCAGTTGGTGGTCCAGTCTCTTAGAAAAAAAAAAAGGTGGTGGGGGGGTAACGTACAGCTTAAGTGGTCGTGTGGTGGTGTCAAGAGTCCGCTTAATGCTTTCAGAATGTTAATTATTGGGAGAGGAGATCGAGCCAGATCTACTAGGGGGTCTTACAGGCTCTCTCAGGTTGACTATAATTTGTGCCGGTAACCCCGGCAAATTTATAGTGCGCACCCATGCTCATCCTGTGAGCGGTAGCGCCAAAGAATTACAGGGGTCGCAAAGGGTCTTGGTCAGACCCCAGTGGGTCGATATTACATAACCATCGCTTTTGCCCTTTTATAGTCACCTTATGTGGTTTGTTTTCCCCTTACTTTTTCAAGACATAAACTTGTCCTCTGTGCCGCAGGTCTTCTTAACCCGTAGATCCTTCTCCTTGCACCAGTGAAGGTTTCCTGTTACTTAGTCTCTTAGTTTATTTAAATATTATTTTCAGATATATTTTTGTTTTTATAAACATGGTGTATTTTTTTTCCGTCAGTGAATACCTTTTTTTTTTTTTTTCGTGTTGTTAGAAAGGCAGTGACCGTGCTCTTCGCCAGCGGTGGGGTATTGTTGCTTGGTGCGTCTCCTTTACCTGCCTAATTCCATGTTTGTAATCATGTCCTCGGGGGAGCTCCTCAACACACCTAGTATTATGCAGTGCATAGAGGTCAGGTCCTCCGAATGCAACACTTGGTTTGTGCTCCGGAGTGGCTTAACTCTTCCTTTCTTTCCTTGAATGTACAGTCCAGCGTGGGAGGATGCGTTTCATGTTCGCGTGTTTGTCTTTTAAAAGTATCTGGCACACCCTACCATGATGAAGAAACGTCCGGAGCCATTCCCTCTTTGATTACGAGTGGTACATGGGCTGATGTGAGACGTTTTGATTGTTTGGTGTCATAACATAAAGAGCATGAGGCGCCTCGCCTTTTAAGAAGTCTTTTAAGAACAAGAATAATGATAACAAATCGTAATTATGATAATAAATACCAGAAATTTTTCTTTTTCGGGGGGGAAAGGTCTCAGATTCTGACTTACTACGTATACTGTCCCAGTAATTGGATGGCTTAGTTTATCCCCACAGGAATTACTAATGAGGTCAAGTTTTGGAAAAAAAAAGGGGAGAGTGCTTATTTTCTGGAGTGTCCGACCTGACCAGGGGGTTACAACCGTCTTTAATCTTCGTGGTTCACACTGTTGATTATTTGGCGGTAACTCATGTGTCTAAGAAAACAAACCGCCAGCAGCAGCGCCCCTACTGAACTACCCTGTCCCCATCCGTGCCAGACCACCTCCTCCTCCTCCTCCTCCTCCTCCTCCTCCTCCTCCTCCTCCTCCTCCTCCTCCTGCTCCTTTACCTCCCCATAGGAGCCTTCCTTCACCCACCTGCCTTATGATAATTCCTCCTCATCATCGCCCTTTACCGTCTCACTATCAACTTTGTCTCCTGTTGCAAATGTCACACATCTTCCTTCTTTATTTTTGCCCTATTCATTTTTCCCTCACTGGCCACTTTCGTACATGATCTCCCTCACCCGTCAGCGTTCTTATGACGTGAGCGGATTGGTCGTAAGGAGGCATTTCCCCGTGAATGATCTGATGGGTCAGCTGTGGAGAAGGTTTAGGCTCTCGGTCCGCAATGAGGAGGTGGAAGTTGTGCGGCTTAAGAGCAGTGGCTGTTGAAGGTGAGCAACGTCTTGATGATGATGATGAACAGGGAACTACGTAGGGAGGATAGGCAAAGCTGCTGTCAAAAAAAAGAAAAAAGAAAAAAAAGATAAAGTCTCCCTCAAAAGATTACAATTAAAGAAGAAAATGTGAAATACGTACGATAATGCGAGTCGCTCGTAAGTGGTGCTCTTGGCTGTCTTATGCAACACCATGCACCTCAACGGGAATCCATTTATTTAAGTACTCTCTTCATGTCCAGATACACCCAAGTGAGCGCTAATTAGCGCGATCTCTGCCTTCGTGCGTGCTGTGAGTTCAGCTGAGAGAAAACGCTTTTATGGTTTTTTTATTATGAAGAGTATAAACCCGAGGCATCAACAGAGTTTGTAAACACTGCTCATGTGAGAAGCCCTTTGGAACCACCACCACCCTCACCACCATCAGTAGCGGCTGGAGCAGCAGTAATCACGTCTCTAGGGAGTGTTCTGTTACGTTAACAGCTTCGAAGAAATTTCGGCATCAGGGGACGAATACGACTGTGCTACTCTCTCTCTCTCTCTCTCTCTCTCTCTCTCTCTCTCTCTCTCTCTCTCTCTCTCTCTCTCTCTCTCTCTCTCTCTCTCTCCGCCCCTGCACTGGGTACTGCTGGAGATGATATGATGGGATGATCCAAGGAGGCTGTGGACAAACCTTGAAGTACGTGATCTTTAGGCGTATGAGGATTGTAATTCTGGGGCTCCGTGCAGTGCGACGCATCGCCAGGAGTACACACATCCAACAGCCATCGACTGCGTGGTACTCGTTATCACGTACCTTCACGGCAGAGCTAAGGTACACACATGACATTCTAACATTACTCAAGCAGACTGGTTATGTCTCTCTCGTGGCGTGTGGGGGAGTAGGTGAGGGAGCGGACTTTCTTATAAGGGAAGCTGTGGCCGAAGTGCTTCCCTGAGTCATTCATAAAAACATGTATAATATTTCATATTACCCTTTGATTTGACTTCACTAACATTTCTCGTCGTACAGTATTACCCAGAAGCCGTATCCCTGCTTTCACAGATCTGACATTTGTCTATATACTCCTACGCATTTCTAGTTTATATATATATATATATATATATATATATATATATATATATATATATATATATATATATATATATATATTATCCCTGGGGATAGGGGATTAAGAATACTTCCCACGTATTCCCTGCGTGTCGTAGAAGGCGACTAAAAGGGGAGAGAGCGGGGGGCTGGAAATCCTCCCCTCTCGTTTTTTTTTTTTTAATTTTCCAAAAGAAGGAACAGAGGGGGCCAGGTGAGGATATTCCAAAAAAGGCCCAGTCCTCTGTTCTTAACGCTACCTCGCTAATGCGGGAAATGGCGAATAGTTTAAAAGAAGAAAGAAGATATATATATATATATATATATATATATATATATATATATATATAGAGAGAGAGAGAGAGAGAGAGAGAGAGAGAGAGAGAGAGAGGTCGCCGGAATCACAGGGTGCTGGGCTCGCACTGTGAACAAGGCCCCGGACAAGCGAGAGGAGGACTCTGCCTGAAGGTGTGGTGTTGCTGACCCTCTGTGGCGAAGCGATGGCATTTGATACACCGCCCAGGAAAAAGTCATTTTGGCCGAAACTGGACAGAGAGAGAGAGAGAGAGAGAGAGAGAGAGAGAGAGAGAGAGAGAGAGAGAGAGAGATAACGGAGTAGACGTCTAAGAACCCGACACCAGGACAAATATGGAACACGCCCGGTTTCCATGGAGTCCCAGAGCACTGAGAGAGAGAGAGAGAGAGAGAGAGAGAGAGAGAGAGAGAGAGAGAGAGAGAGAGAGAGAGAGAGAGAGAGAGAGAGAGAGAGAGAAAGAGAGAGAGAGAGAGAGAGAGAGAGAGAGAGAGAGAGAGAGAGGCTCCAGCCATCGATATATGTCCACAGGTGAACAGATCACAGCTCAAGCTCAGCCAATTTCAGCTTATAGCTCAGCTCGGCCAGTTTCCAGTCTGAACCAACAAACAGCGCTGCTCTCATACTTCACCCCCCCCCCCCGCCCTATCCTGCAAAGGGGGTGAGGGGGTGAGGTTGAAGTATGTAAAGAAGACGCCAAAAAACACGGACGCACCAAGCCACCCGCCCCACCTCAGTAAAGCCTAACCCATACATCAGTACACGCCGTCATCTATGTCTCCACTCCAACGCCTTCCATTTCATCACCTCCCGTCAACCACCCATTTAGAAGAAAGGGGAAATAGGGAGGGAAGGACGGTAATGTAGATTGAGAGAGAGAGAGAGAGAGAGAGAGAGAGAGAGAGAGAGAGAGAGAGAGAGAGAGAGAGAGAGAGAAGGGTATTGGGTAAGAGGCGTGTGGCCACTGGCAGGGTTGCAAGCGGAGGAGAGTGAGAGAGCGTTTCAGTACGTTCGCCAGATGAACTTTGGGATACTGTCTCACAGACGCCGTGCTTGTGGGTGGAGGAAGGCGGCGGGGAGCGGATCAGGATCGAGCTGAACTCCCTTAAGCTGCCATCTTTTCCAAGCCCACCATCGTCACTTGGTTTCGACTAGTCCCCGTTGCTTAGGGTTGCCTCCAGTTCCCCCGCTCGTAATTTAGCGGCTCCTGCTCGTTATTTAGCGCCTCCCGCTGATTTCACAGCGTCCCTGGTAGGTTCATCACATGGCGGCTCGCGGCTCCAGGCCTCATAATGTTGCCATGGTTACGGCAGCATAGCTACAACCGCCCCGGACGAGAGGTCTCCTACCAAACACATCCTCGGCACAAGTGTTCTCGTATTTAATTGTTAAGACTCTTTTCCTGCGTTCACCCATTACGTGTCATGTATACTGTCCTCACACCCCTGCGTCTGTCTGTATGTTTGTCAGTCTGAACATAGACACGTTATTGTCAGCACGATCATAAACAATGCCTTACAGAAGTTTCGTACTTACACCATAGGTTCCTTCCGTGGAGGCAACCAGCTGATTACGAAGTTCAGATTTATAGCGTAAATGTGTTGGGCAGAAACGAATGTCATGGCATGTAAGTGTTTGCAAATTAATGAGCTTATTAGCTTTTTTTCTTTGCCTTGCATTTAACTTAGGACTAACCTGTGTATGTACGTATCAGATTCTCTCTCTATTTATCTCTCTATTCTCCAACTGTCTATGTGTGTGTCCATGTAACTGTTTGCCCCTCTCTCTCTCTCTCTCTCTCTCTCTCTCTCTCTCTCTCTCTCTCTCTCTCTCTCTCTCTCTCTCTCTCCACACACACACACACACACACACACACACACATATATATATATATATATATATATATATATATATATATATATATGTGTGTGTGTGTGTGTGTGTGTATATATATATTAATGTTTTGGTATGTATGAAACACTACTTACATCTTCGATTCAAAGGCTTGTGCTTAATATCTGTGAAATTACTTGTCTTCTTCTTGCTCATCGATTAGAATTGATGATTGTATAACTTCTTTCGCCTTTCGCCCTCATCACGTTCGGAAGTTTTTCATGACAAGCTTTGAAATGCATTATATATAAAGGTACTTTCGAGAAATGGCTGGCTGGCGGAAAATTGAATTTCGTGCAGCGTTTCGTCAAACAGTTCCTCCGCCGCAGATCTGCACTGAGATACGATGGGACAACCGGAGGACAGAAGGTCCGACAGTAATAGTGTCCGATATTCTTAATCTATACAGATGGAGGCGAGATAATGCCAGACTTTGTTCGTGCGAAGACCTGGTCGTTAATGGCCTGACGTCACGTCGATACGCGATACGTCACTGTCAGAACGAGCTGTCATGCTATGAATTTCGTCGTAAATGTTGGTGGTGGTTAACGCTAAATGACCTGGTTCTCCTTGAGGGAACCATTCCAAAATCTCCCTGATTCAGTGAGAGGGCCGAGGTCCCGCCCGCCCCTCCCTTCCTCCCTCCCTCCCTCCCTCCGCGCCTGGATGGAAAGTACTGGGCAGTTTTGAGTCGTGAGGCGTGAGGCCGGCGTGTGGTAATAGCTTTTTCTGAGGAGGAGGAGGAGGAGGTAGAAGAGAGGTGGCGGTCTGGGCGTTAAGGTTTTGCTGTCACGGGTTGTACTGCCTCGGATATACACGCCTCCGGAGCTACATTGCCTCGCTCATCCGAAAGGATTTGTTGACGCAAATATCAGCAAGGATCTGATGTACCGACCAAACGAGTGTAATGATTGCTTACGTCTTGAGAGAACGGGTTGACCTCTTCTCGGGAGGCTAGGTAGGCCAAGCAGGCCGGTTCGGAAGGCCAAACAGGCTAGCTGGCTGCACCATTCTCGGCCTCCCATAAATTTTGCCTTATCGTCGAAAAACTTCGACGTCGGAAACCCACCTGTTGACGGGGGAGTGTTGGCTTACGGGTCCTGCCGGATGGCCAGGGCTGATAAGAGAGAGCAGTAGGGCAAACGAGGAGGTTATGACACGCTCTTCACATCTGCATAGCGGCCGTGTTGCAAGGCTGGGTGGCTGGGTGACCGACTGGCTGACCGACTGGCTGGCTGGCTGACCGACTGGCTGGCTGGCTGACCGACTGGCTCGCTGGCTGGCTGGCAAGCGGGTAGGAGTCCGCAAGGTTTATAACATTACGTGTCCACAATCTCTGGTGTTCACGCGCCGCTGCGCATGTAGGTAAAGAGATTCAGAACTTGCAGCCACACACACACACACACACACACACACACACACACACACACACACACACACACACACACACACACACTGCTTTGCCAACCCTCGAGGCTCCTTGTGGCTCAAGCACCTCTCTGATTACGAATAATTTACCGCAGTCATACACACAATACTCTCACAGACACAGACACAGATCGTTTCAGATGTATGTGGAGAGATGGAGAGGGAGGGAGGGAGAGAGGGAAAAGATTCTTTCGTTCTAGGCATCGAACGTCAGCTGTCTCAGCGTCCGGGTTCAGTTAGAGAAAACTCCCTCCCTCGAGATTTTGATCTTCCTCTCCCACCATCGCCCCCAGGATCACGCCCCACGCACTGGGGTAGTGCTGTGTCCCGTGACCCCCGTGCCCATGACTCCGTGTCCTTTGACCCCACCCACTCCCCTGTGTCCCATGACCCCCACCTTCGTCCGTGTGTTCCGTGACCCCGCTCTTGCTCACATCTACCTACTCTGACCCCGACCACGCCCGTGTCTTCTGTGACCCCACTACCATGTGTCCCGTAATCGCGTTTACGCCCGTGTATTCCCGTGACAACGCCCACGCCCGCATGTACCCCGAGAACTTCTTTTCATGTATATCCCCAACGCTCGCAAGAGAGTATCCCATGACCACACCCAGGCACGCCCGCGTCCTGGTGTACCGTCACCACGCCCACGTTATGCATTACACAGGAGGCACCAGTAACACGGGAGGAATGGCTTGCCACCAGGAGTGGAAAGCTCTCTCTCTCTCTCTCTCTTGCCCGCCGCGCCCGGGCCATCACCGAATCTGGTACGATTTATCTCCGGCGAGATAATACACGGAGCATTCCGCACTCGTTAAAAGTTGATCATGGCGTACCCTGGTGGCCGGGGAAAGGGGTTATACCGGGGTTAAATATGCGGAGGTTAATTTGCTGGAGGGATCGGGGCAGCCATCAAGAAAGGCGAAGGATCGGGGCAGCCATCAAGTTAAGGGCCGAGTGGAGGCGATCGTTGCCTCATTGTGCTTGTGCAAAAGGTATTCCTCTCCTCGGACCCTGGACTGATTTAGGGCCGGGCTCGCTGGTGGGTCTGGTGCCTGTGGTGCCGTGGATGTCGGGGCAGATGACTGATGGTTGTATAGTTTTGAGTAATGGCTGGTCGCGGATTATAGTCTCGTTGGCCATGATTGTCGGGCTTGGGTCCCGAGCAGCTTAGCTACTCACGGACAGCGGACAATTACTCGTTAATCTGGGCGATGAGTGGTTACTTTGGAGGGGATGAGAGATGGGGCTGAAGGATGATGGTGTTGGAACGGTGAGCGAGTGATTGTGGAGAGGGGAGTGGGTGGATGCTAAGGTGGATAATGCCAAGGGTGTATTGATAGAGGGATAACACGGGTGTGGAGGAGGGAGGAAGTGAAAGGGGAGTGGGTGACGGTGGAAGAGGGGCTAGAGAGGCGAGTGCTCCAGGGAGAGAATGCGAGAGAAAGCTGAAGGTGAAGGGAGGTGGAGAAGGTTCAGGACGTGGTGGACTGAAGAAAGAAGATCTGAAGGAAGTGTGGTCGCGACGGAAGCAGGAGTGGTTCCTGGCTGAAGGCTGGTCGTTTCCAGCTGAAGCAAGGATAGTTGCAGTTCAAGGAAGGTTGGTTTTAGCTGAAGGAGAGATGGCTGAAACAGGGTTGGTCGCGGCTGAAGCAGGGTCGGTAACGGCTGAGGACGAATGGAAAGTGGTGACAAGAATCAGGGCCATACAGACTTGGGGATGACGAAGGGAACCAGGAGGAATTACGTGGGACGTGAGAAGAATTAACGGGACGCTTGACGAAACAGGTGGGAGGAGGAGGGGGGGGGGGGGGAGTTAGATAGGGGGGATGCATGAGAAAGGCTTTATGAGCTATGGTCGCCCTTGTGAAAGGAGTTGTGTGGCCAGACTGATGAAGGCTGTATTTCGAGTGAGAGGAGGTTTTATATTGAGTGAGAGAGGGGATTACTCAAAGAGTGAGAGGCGGCTGTATTCAGAGTTCAGAGGATGGGCCTCGCTCCTACCAATGAGCGGGGACATTTCATATGAAGGAGAGATCTCATTTCGAATGAGGAAGGACTCATTACGAAGAAGTTTCATGCCAAATGAAAGGAAATAACGCCAGGATGACTGGAGCTCTATCATTGTCCTCTGCTTTGACAAAATATATCTTATTCTTGAGAGAAGAAATGTGAAAGAGAGAGAGAGAGAGAGAGAAAGAGAGAGAGAGAGAGAGAGAGAGAGAGAGAGAGAGAGAGAGAGAGAGAGAGAGAGAGGTGGGGGGAGTGGGTCAAACCGTTTAGTGATGCCGGCGACCGGTCCACGTGCGAGAGAGTGCCGGGTTAGAACGTTTAATAATAACGGCTATTGGATCGGTCTGGATGAGCGTGTATGTGTGTGTGTGTGTGTGTGTGTGTGTGTGGCGGCTTGGTGAGGTGGAGAGAGAGGGAGCGAGTGAGTGAGAGTTATGATGCAGATTATCCTGTCGACGGAACGGGAGATCGATGTTAAATACCTTTTGAGCACGACGACTTATTCTCTTCGGTTAAACCCAGTTGTCGTCACAATGAAGAGGGTGGGGAGGGCGGGTCAGGTCTTCGTACTCAGTGGGAAAGGTCTATTTGCCACAGCTTGGTCGTGGCACCGTCTTTAACACGCTCTAGTCCACTCTCGAGCGTGGTGGTAATACTACCTTGTCATCATTTCATTAAATTCCACCCCCACCCCCCTTGCAACATTATGCAGTTACACAGTGTAGATACAAACGATGGTTTTATGGAAAATAACCCAAACCACGTGAGTATTCATGACCAGCTCTCATACCTGGAGTATTTAACCCTTTCAGCACGACACTGCGACCCCTTAAGGGTCAGGTCGTAGGCCAGGCCATCATTCTAAAGGGTCGTACCGTCGTGCTCAAGGTTTGTACTGCTGTGTTCCCAGAAGATCGAGTCTCAGGTTGAACTTAGTTTATCTTATCGATGATAAAGGACCCGCAAAAACATAATAAGGGCAGGCAGCCCGTTGAGCAGCAGTTTTTATTTGCCAAAGATATTAAACCAATAGAGTGAGATGAAACTAAGTCACAATGTCAGTGAAGAATGATTTCAAACGAAGCCCTCCACAGTTGGTACGATACGTAGACTGAATATTGATACAAAGCGAGTATTCAGAATAACCATACAGGGTGGGTTACATGTATGCCCTTGTGGATAGGGTGTTCTGGACGAATGTGTAGTGAACTGTATCCTGCGGTGGTGAGCGAACTCTGGAGTCACTGTTGGCAGCGTCCATGTGCCTGAGGTGGCGTGTGGCGCCATTGATCCAGGTCATTGTGCCATCCCGGCCCAGGACACCATGCCATTATTACGATCCAGGGCACTGATCTTGTGTCACTGTGTCACTTCGATCCTGGGGTACTGTGCCGTTTTGATCCCTTGATCATAATACCAAGCACAGTGCCGCTCTTGCCATACTACCCATATGCCCACGCTCTGATAAGCTGTCCATACCTGGAACCATAATGCTGACATTCTACGCCCCATGCTCACACCCCAGGTCCTGAGCCTCACACCTTTCACACCTCGCACCATTCCACCCACGTACATGCTGGCAACGCTCCACACCCCCGATCTTTGCTGCCCATGCCATACAACTCACACTATGACCCCACCGTCTCTCGCTGCCCGCGACTGGTCTTTCCGAACTCACTCGACCGTACTAATGTACTGTTACCAGCGCGTGAACCGTCTATCTTTCTCTCTCTCTCTCTCTCTCTCGGTACCCCACACGTCTGTGCCAAGCCCTCTAGAATGCCCAGGTTGGTATTTCTTTTTTATGCGACCTCTTCCTCCCCTCGTCACGCCTCGTCATGCTCACACCTTCCCCGGACACGTGCCTCGCTAAGTAACTAAAAGAGCGAGCGTGTCTCGACGATGTTATCTTGAGGACTCGC
>NC_092237.1:59843713-59966213 GCF_036320965.1 Panulirus ornatus | reverse complement strand
ACCTCTAGGCTTACCACATCCATATGTGGTCTTAGCCAAACTCGTATTTCATCTTCCATGTCCCCCTTAATATCTGTGGGTTTACCATGTCTGCGTGCGCTCTGCTTAGTAAGGCTGAGTTTGGTTTACCTCACTCATACTCACCCGTATACCTCCAGATTTCCCAAGCCTGTGAGTTGTCTTCTTAACCGAGCCCATGATGTGAGAAGGGAAATGGAAAATCATTTTTGAAGGACTCCAGCAGCGGCACCCAGCTGGGAAGTAGTTCAGTGACTGCTATTAGCAGAAGCCGACAGGCAAGCAATTGGGAGGGGTATCAGGTACAGCCAGGAGTGTAAAGCACTCAACTGGTCGGCGGCGTAAAAGGCCACCAGTTAAAACAGCTACCTGGCAGAGAGTGTGAAGGTTGCCGCCAGTTTTAGCAGGTAGGTAACAAGCTTGGCTCGTGAAGGTTGCGAGAGGCAGGAACGGCCCGACAGACAAGGTGGATGACTTCCAGCGGGATGAGCCGACGGGCAAGCAATCTGGAGGGCAGCCGCCGCCGACGATGATGGCAGCCCCGACTCTCACTGTGATATTGATGACACGGAGCAGCACATGATGGAGATCATATGAAGATGATAATTGCGGTTTGCATCAGCATCACTGTCAGTGGCGGCTTGGCCTCTTGCGTGCAGCTGATGAGACCTCGCCATTCAGGGAAGATCATCATCATTGTGCCCTCCTGAAACAGCGGCCTTTAGACTCTGGGGTAATTGAACAAAGGCGCATATCCGTTGCATTTGACTGGGTAACACTGATTATGGTCGGTCCGACGTTGTATCGCCTCGCATCTTGAGTCTGTTTTCAACCATTGTTAGTTATCGCTTCCCTCCACTAGGTCCGTCATGTGGATGGGTCAAGTGGCGGCTGGTGCGGGGAGGAGCGAGGGAACGAGCCGGTGGTCAGAAAGCCCTGGTGCATCGTGGTCTTCGCTAATGGACCTCAAGGAGTCTGTTTGTGTCTTCAGCATAAACAGGAGGTTCCTTGTCCCTGCAATGGCATTTGCTCAGCTGGCTTGGCCATTTGTACGCTTTTAGATGAGCTGGGATTTGTTTTTCTTAGCCTTTGACAGATATCAGAGAGAGAGAGAATAGTGGGGATGACGGTGGCCATGCACAGGAGTTCTTGTAGACGGGACACCGGCGAGGTATGTGACGATGTGGTCTTGGTGAAGCATGGACACCAAGACATCAATCACAGGAATGGTGTCTGTGTCTCGTCTTTTGTGAATCTTGGATACGAGATACCTGACATAGAGATGGATCTTTGGAGCAAAGGATTGGAGCTGCTGACCCAGCACCTGTCCGTAGTGAAGCTCGAAACGGAAGCTGTCTGACGAAGTACGATGGATGTGCACGGGGAATACCAGATGTGGTTGGTACTTCCCTAGGGGCCCCTGAGGAAGGCCTAGGCACACGGCACCTGACGGAGTGTGGTGGGTATGAGGCAGTGATGGTGTGGGCGGTAGGACACCTGTCGAAATGCTCAGGTGGTTGAGGTGCGGCCCGGGCTGCCAGTCACCGCTGGCTGCTGGAGTGCCGCTGAGTGATATGTAAATTTGATGAATGATGTTTGTCAATATGACGAGTCAATATAATTATCATTGGATCAGGCACATGTTTGGGCCGTCGTACTAATATGACAACCTCATCTGTCCGTGCATACTAATTGATTCAGCTTCGCCGCCGAGCTTCCAGGAGGCGAGTTACTCGTCCAGAGTCGTGGCAGGTTCCCGACGCCGCCTCCGTCTGTTTGTCTGACATTTCCTCCATTTTATTCAACGGGATTTGTTTTCGTTTTCGTATTGCCATTAACGGTACAAGGCTGGTTTGTTGATACTCGGTGCAGCCTCCCTCCCCCCACGACCTGGCCCACCCACAGTCTCTCCCACTGCCTCCTCATCCTCCTCCTCCTCCTCCTCCTTCTTATCGTCCTCTTTCTCCTCTTCTTCCTCATCCTTTTCAGGCTCTCCCACACACACCCCTGCTGGCCGCCCACCATGCCGTCTGCTACATAAACTTCAGGGGGCCCCCGGGGGACCGACTAGGAGTATCTATAATTAAACATCCTTACTCCCCCTACCCCCCTCCCACCTGGGACTGTATTAGAGCCTCATAAGTTATGGCGCAAATGACCAATTAGTGTGGAGCTGACTTCGCTCTTCGTCCCATCTTCATCATGCCCCCTTCCACTACCATTATACCTGCCTGTCCTGTACCATATCATTCCGCTTTAATCATACTTGACTGTTTTCAAGATACCCTCCACCTTCGTTCATACCTCTCTTCCTTTTATTTCCCTCTTGCCATCTGCTTCGCCCTCTCTGTCTCCATCTACCTAGATTAGAAGCTTCAGTAACTGTTCCTGCTCACCAGCGGATGATCCTTGGTCGGACCATCAGGTCTTCTGTCATCTGGCTTCCCATGATCCGCCATACCTCCCAGCATAAACCATATCTCTCCATGTAAGTCATACCTCCTCACCTTCACGCCTGCTCTGTCATCAGACCCTCCTGACCTCATCTTGCGTCTCCTCCATCGCCATACGACCATTAATCATACGGTTCCATCATACGTCCCTCCCTCATCATATATCTCTACCATCGTCGTATATCTGCATCATCATCATCATCATCATCCTACCACCCAACACTCCCTGTATCTTTCCGACCTCATTGCAAACCCCCTTCTCTTCTTCGTCATACTTTACCCTCATCATTATTATTTCACCCATTTTGGCCCCCTTCATCCTCATCCAGGACTTTCCTCTCACTCACTACTCTACTTCCTTCTTTCCTTTGTTGCTTCTATCTATTTTTCTTCACTGTCTTCCTACTGTAGCTTCTCTTTTTCTTCTTCCTCTCCCTACTGTTTAACCTCTCTCTCTCTCTCTCTCTCTCTCTCTCTCTCTCTCTCTCTCTCTCTCTCTCTCTCTCTCTCTCTCTCTCTCTCTCTCTCGACTAACTTGCACTCTCCCTCCCTCCCTTATCCTTCCATCACCACTCTCTCCCTCGTAACCCACGACGCTACAAAACAAACAAGTGGTATTATTGATAATAACCCACTTCTTTTTTTTTTTTCCACTTCCTTTGTTTTAGTGGTCCAATCTAAAAACCTCCCAACTTTTTTACTTAAGTGGGATTAGGGTTAGGGGCTAATTGAAGGAGGCAGAACTACTAGAATTGCTCAGTCCACCTCATTCAGGTACGTAGTTCCTGTGGGCGTAATGTGTAATTAAGATGAGCTACGTAAGATGATCACATGTGAGTGTGGATGTGAGGCGGTAATCACAAGGTTGAACCGTTCGGTCACTTCATTAGACGGAGTTGGATCCAAGCGCAACCCCTGTAGGGACGCCACACAGGCTTGTGACGGTGGGTATGTCTGAATGGTGGAAGATATGAATTGTTGGCGATGAAAGTAATGTATATATCAATATCATATAACCGTAGCACTAAATATATACATATATATATACATATATATATATATATATATATATATATATATATATATATATATATATATATATATATATATATATATATATGTATATATATATATATATATATATATATATATATATATATATATATATATATATATATATATATATATATATATATGTAAACGGACTCAGCATGGCCAAGTTTACAACTCGGGTGAAAAGTCACTTTTTGCGATGGTGTATCCGTGGGATTACAGTCTTCTTGTCATATATTATTGTGTGTGAAAGAGAGAGGGGAAAAATTAGGTAATTGGAGACAGAATTGCATATTCTGTAATGGGTTTTGTCCACAAAATTATCCCATAACGGTCAGACAGCTTGATTATCCCCATAGGCTGTGTGTGGGAGAGAGAAGGAATGAAAATGAGTAGATAATTAGAGACAGAATTACATGTCCTGTAATAGTTTAGTCCACAATGTTATTCCACAAATATGAGACGTCTTAATATTACCCATAGGCAATTTGTTGTCAGAGATTGTCTATGATGAAGAGTTAGACACGGCAGATAGCGATGTGCCGCTCAAGTTTATTGGTCAGTTACGTATTACGAGTTCTGGTGATATTATGGTGGTGTGACGTAGTGAGGTGGGGTTGGGGTTGGTGAGCTGGGAGGAGGGGTATTGTGAGATGAGGTTGGGAGAGGGGTGACTTGAGGAAGGGGAAGAGGCTGGTGAGCTGTTGGTAGAAGGTTATTACATGTTGTACTGTGATGGAGGAGTTGTTGTGAAGGGCAGGTTGTGAGCTGGGAATAAAATGACGAACCGAGGATGAACTCGGATACCACCACCTCAACATGCTCAGGTAGGGGAATGCCCACCTCAACCCTCCGTCAGGAAGAGAATCTTCCTTGCTCTACGTAATAAGTATTGCTGTTCATACATGTATCATGCATAGCGATGGAGGAGTGTATGATTATGTCTTATAAGTGGCAACACATGGATTGTACATAATGATCGTATCATGGGGATGTTCGGAGAGGACTGTGGTCATGCCTCCCGTATGAGGGGAGAAGGTGAGCATCATTATGCGTGTTGCACGTTGTTAGCGGAGCCATTGTATTTACATAGGTACATTTGCTCAGAAACTTAGAACCGAGGAGTCTGTGTGTAAACAGCCAGCAAGCGACCACTGGTGGCGCACAGGTTCACCCGGACAGAATTTTGGGTGAGGGAAACGGAAAGAACAGATTTGGTCTTTCCCAGAGTACTCGCTTCCTCTAGGTCACCCTGATGCTAGCTGGCCACCATGAAAGTCCTTCCCTAGTTTCCATTTCTAGATCATAGTACTGTATTCTAGATCACTGTGATGCTAGTCCGCTCCCATCATAGTTTATATATATATATATATATATATATATATATATATATATATATATTTTTTTTTTTTTTTTTTTCATACTATTCGCCATTTCCCGCGTTTGCGAGGTAGCGTTAAGAACAGAGGACTGGGCCTTAGAGGGAAAATCCTCACCTGGCCCCCTTCTCTGTTCCTTGTTTTGGAAAATCAAAAAAAAATGAGAGGGGAGGATTTCCAGCCACCCGCTCCCTCCCCTTTTAGTCGCCTTCTACGACACGCAGGGAATACGTGGGAAGTATTCTTTCTCCCCTATCCCCAGGGATAAATATATATATATATATATATATATATATATATATATATATATATATATATATATATATATATATATATATATATATATAGGTAACCAGATGTTTCGTTGAGGAAAATAAAACGTTTCTGGCTGAATTATTTTGGGATTTTCTTTACTAGAGCATTATTCATGGGATGGAAGTTGGCTTTTTTTTTTCTCTCTCTCTACCTGCAGCTCTATACATGGCCTGGTGTATGTAAAACTCCCTTTTTTCATATGCAAATCACGCGCCGGCTTTCCTCTCAACCTGTAAACACCCAGCGCATTTTAGCGTTTTATTTCTCTTATGCAGTCAATTATACCACGATTTATGAAAGAAAATGTATCGGCAACCCGGGATTATTACCCCCCTCCCTCCCCCCTGTGTTTATCTATCGCTGGCCAACACAAGACGCGGGTTCGGCTCCCCGACCCGTGGGCGGCGGTGTTGAGAGCGAGCCCCCAGCGTTACTCTGCACATTTGACGAAGAGAGAGAGAGAGAGAGAGAGAGAGAGAGAGAGAGAGAGAGAGAGAGAGAGAGAGAGAGAGAGAGAGAGAGAGAGAAGTTTTATAGCAACCACGGTGTTTATATTTTCTTTTTCTCTCTCTTCGTCACGCGTGAGTGTTGACTTTATGCATGTATTTAAGGGATGGCCATTAGAATGAACTACCGGTGAGTTCCCTCCAGTATCGTGATCGCGTCAAGATGCCGGAGCGAGAAAACACCCCCTCCCTCCTCACCCCGCGTGACGTCTTGATACTAAAACCCTCAGCGCACAGGGCCACGGCTCATAGACTTATACGTATGAAGATTATCCCGGGCATTTATTTTCTGCAGCCAGGTTTGCGATTAGAACATTAATTTAGATTCTGTCTGTCTCGGTGTGTGTGTGTGTGTGTGTGTGTATGTGTGGACCCAGCCACAGTAGATGTTAATGCTGTGTTCGCTCCACTCAGGCATGTCAGCCGATACGTATTCTTTTTGCATCCTCTGATTTAAGATTATGCATTGCAAAGCCATTGATGATATATATATATATATATATATATATATATATATATATATATATATATATATATATATATATATATATATATATATATATTTATATATATATATATATATATATATATATATATATATATATATATATATATATATATATATACACGATTGTTTACTTAATGATGCGATGTAAATGAAGACGTTTTGAAAGACTGCTTATCGTCTCCAGGAATGCGGCAAGTGTCACAGCGGTATCTGGTAATCTTCACTTTATGGTTGGGGGTAAGAGCAAGTATAGACCCCTCGGAAAAGAACGCGCGATGATGGGTGTTCCCAGGCGGCATATGGGCCGCAGAACGTGTTCTAGTCATGCGCCCTGCCTGGTCCGTAGTGAGGCTATCACCGCCAAGAAATCAT
The DNA here is from genome assembly GCF_036320965.1 of Panulirus ornatus. NCBI lineage: Eukaryota > Metazoa > Arthropoda > Malacostraca > Decapoda > Palinuridae > Panulirus > Panulirus ornatus. The sequence goes on along the minus strand of NC_092237.1, from coordinate 59,959,609 downwards.
AGACTTCATTTACATTTTTGATGTCAGGTGTAACGTTCTTTGAAGCCGGTGTGTACAATGCGAGTCAGTTAATTCCAAGATTCTCTCGTGTATGAGACTTTGATGTGAAGATAAAGTTCTCTTTGAGGAGTTTTTGGCTCAGACTTGAGGGGTAAATTTACCGCACTCTAGTGCTAACGGATCTTCCTGGTCATCTTGGGTCAGATGTGGTGAGAGATCTTACAGTCACACATCGAACTCGACTTCGACAGTGAATGTGAGATGCGTCCGCTTCCTCCCCCCTGGCCAGCAGTGGTAACACGGAGTAGGAGGAATTAATTCCCCGACAATGGCCAATAAATTGTGAATGCGATGGTAGTCTTCCTGCGAAACGATCCTCTTTCTCGACGTGTTATTCGCCGGGAGTGGGGTCCCCCGTAGGGAAATGAATCGAGGATTTGGTTACAGGCTGTAAAGATAGGAAGCTGATGCAGTTTGCGATGGTGCGGTATATAGCAGAGGGCTGACCATCCACGTCTTGGCGTGTATTTGTAGGTATCAGAGGAGATCGTTTGGGTCGGCAGCATGTACGACCAAAACCCTCTGGGGCTCGGCTATGCTCCGTCTTTAGCAACATACAATTTCGTGGGTAGCAGCCTGGTGGTGATGGCCTTAGCTAATGTATCGTCCTCAAGAACGTATAACATTGCGTCTAGCAGTCTGGTGGTGGACTCAGGCGTCTGTAGGATCTTCCGTGAATGAAATGTAATTGGGAATGAAAGTTTCTTTCGTTGGCACCGTAAGAGAGGCGAGTTAAAATGGCTTGTTTTTCTTTCTCTGAGGTGAAGGGTACTTGTGGAGACGCGTCGTTTTGAACCTTCTCTTTATTCTCACGCAATGTGGGTTTATTTAGGAGAAAAGCTTGTGTTATCTCAAAACTCAATTTCCCGTCTGAACAAGCTGATCTGTCAGTAAAATCTTTTGCCAATGTTTCCACAACGGTCTACGCGTTTGTGAATATAAGAATATATAAAAAGAAAAAAAAAAGTATTCTTTTGTGAATACTATAAGAATGTGGTTGGTGGTCGATGTAATTTTGGCCTTTAGCGTTCAGTTGACACAGCAGTAGAGACTGTATTAGATTACCTGTTATCAAAAAACAGTTGTAAGTTTATTATTGTTAGGTTTAATTGCATGAGGTCATATTATCGTAAGGTCACGGTAACTAACGTTGCGTAACAGGCTACATGGCTTTAAGAAAGCGTATATTTTTGGTCAGGTTCGGTTACATTGCGTTGAGGTACATCTCAGTACGGTTTGAACAAGTTGATGAAACTTAGCCTCACAGATGATCTCCACCCACAGAGCGCCACTACCTTGCCTTCATATATTTCTGAGACCTCCTGTTGCTGCTACATGAATATGATCATCTCTTCACCACGTTCCTGCAGGTGACCTTTGCCTGAACCTGTACAGGACTGAAGAGACAGAATTATCCATCATTTCCCAGGGCCTCTGGTTGCCGGAGGGTACCAGTTATCCATTAAGACTGGATAATTCTCGGTGACAGGCTGTTCGCCGGTACCCAGCATGTATCTTACTGTCTTAGATGATCGTTGTATCTATGTGGTATATAATTGTGCCTATACTGACCTCTCACTGGATGGTGTGATGATCCTCAGGGACCCGCTCCAGAAGCGCTTGATGCGTTCATTGACACTAGGTACTTCGGTGACACTTCAGTCTTGAAACGCCATAGCGGTGCCTACAGCAGAAAAAAGTTGTCCTGATGTGTGGATAGCAGCGTGAGTGGACACTCTCTACATCATTTCCTCTACGTCAGGAAAGTAGTGGAATTAAGTGGTGCTTAGTGTTAATGGAAAACCCACAGCAGTGCCTACGGCAGGAAAGCATTGGCAATAAAGTGGTTCTTTCTATAAGTTTAAACACATCAGCGCCTACAGCAGGAACAGCGATACAGACAGGTCACACTTAGTGAAAATAGAAACTATACAGTAGCGTCTGCGTCAGGATGGCATTATAACCAACCTCCCTCAATCATACAGTGAAAAGAAGACGTTTGGATCATCGATTTAGTAGATCTTTCTGCTTTGTTCGAGACTTGGGAATCCACGCCAATGATGTGTACCCACCTGAGATGGATGCACAAGTCCTCTGGGTGAGGCCCACGAGTAAAAGACGTGGCTCTCATATGTCCGTTGATGAGAATTGCTGTGGGTGGTGTTAATGTATGAGAACTGATCCGGATATGCACGTAGCGGGCGTTTAGAGGAACTGAGCGCCGGTGTCGGTGACGGTTAAGCGGACGCGCCAATCAGCGAGAGGGACCCGCCGGCGCTCTCATGAGCCAGCCAATCGCGGCACTGCATTGCTGCTTGCCGCGCTTGCTAATGGACAGCAGTGTAATGCACTACGTCCGTACACAGGAGACTGATACACTCGTGGTGTTTACACTGAAGGTTACATTGTGCTGAGACTGATTTCATTAGTGTGTTAGTCACACTGCTGCATTCCCTTCATCAGTATAGGAAAGCCGGATCACAAGACTTTGTCTTTCATTCGAACGAAAACAAGAATGCAAAGGATGAATGTTCCTGAGATGTTATTGATTCATAATTCATGAGTGTCCCCGCGTTCTTTGGTTAATCATTCCTGAAAAATGAAAAATAATGACACAAGACATTTACTTAGACTGACAGTCGCTGATAATGGGAGTTTGAGGCAGTAGATAACCTTAACAGTTGTTATTGATTAGGGTATTATAACCGTAGAACATTGGATAAATAGCTGAGTACATTATTTATTGAGATGTTGAGACAAGAGCGTAATGACAGTGATCATAATGTGACCACCGAAAATTACAAGATCATTATTGTTGATAATTATCTTGCAGTGCGTTAGGTAATGATAGGTCCTCCTTACCTCAGTCCACTCGTTAAATAATTATCTCCGGCTGGCTCGCCTCATGCAGTGGTAATCCTACTGCTGATGGGCTTACCAGGTTTTTCTTTCGCTTGCACTAGAAGGCAGAGACGATCTTCCAGCTCGAACCCTCAAACATTTCTTGATGTTTTGAAAGGTGGAGTGGACGGGGACGTCTGTAATTATTCAGTTGGCCCCCTGATCACGACTGTAAGACTTTTGAACACGACCGTGCGGTCCCTTGAACACAGTGCTACGACCTCTGGGCATTGGTAGCATGACCTTTGACCTGACTTGTAAGGGTAAAGTGAAAGAATGGACCATCAGACCCAAGGGTCGTACCGTCGTGCACAGGTCATCAGACCCAAGGGTCGTACCGTCGTGCACAGGTTATCAGACTCAAGGGTCGTACCGTCGTGCACAGGTTATCAGACTCAAGGGTCGTACCGTTATGCACAGGTTATCAAACTCAAGGGTCGTACCGTCGTGCACAGGTCATCAGACTCAAGGGTCGTATCGTCGTGCACAGGTCATCAGATCCAAGGGTCGTACCGTCGTGCATAGGAGGTTAAGGCAATATTAGGATAGTACAGCGTCAACAGGTACCCCACACGTTTATGTCCTTATACAGAGAATAACATTGTTACTTCTAATTTCACTGTGGCTTTTCCAGTTCACATTTTTTTTTTCATTTCTCCTACCATGAAGTCTTGTTATTGCTGGTGCACGGGGTTCCGCAGTCTCCTCCGCTGAAGACAGACTTTCACCGATTCAGATTCAAATGATAAAACTTCAGTTACTCACCATTTGCATGAGAAAACAATGCAATAAACATTGTGGCATACACGAAAGAAAATGTTTATAGTCACACACACACACACACGCACACGCACAATAGAATTTATACACAGGCCAGGAAAAATGCGAGTAAATAATTTGATAGCCGGAGTTGATTAAGTTTATAGCAAACAAATTATGGGATATGATGCGAGTTACTGAAGTAGTATGCAGAGTGTAATAATGCTGCCCAGTTTTAATTGAACAGTATGATGCAGTACGCTGAGTACGTATACGTAGACGCTAATGTGATCATAATTAAATTTGGTGGTTACTTACAATTTCTTTTCTTTAATTAGCAACTGAATGAGCAGGTGTGTGTGTGTGTGTGTGTGTGTGTGTGTGTGTGTGTGTGTGTGTGTTTGTGTGTGTGTGCTTTAAGTAAAACCTCATTCATCCAGCGATTATGATTAATTCAGTTTTGCAGCCGCGGACGAACGTTTGAACAAGGTGAGAAATGCTGGAATTGCATATTTGATATTTCAAAGAAAAAGATCAAAGGGGTTTGGTCAAGCTTGGAGTCTGAAAAGACCAGATGACCTCACTAGATGAGCCAACACTTTTGCACTGGAGAGGATGCACGCTGGATTACAGACTTGTGATGCAGGTTTGGATATTAAGCCAACATTAAAGGTCATTACGAGAACGAGAGATCCAGCCCTGATGTGTTGGACGATTCCTTCGCTCGTTACTGTCTTCCATGATCCATATCATGTGTTTTCCGACTGGCCTGGACACTTGGCGCAAACAGGTGCTGGCCAGATGTGTAGGTGGTGAGATTCAGTTCATGACTCGATTGATCTTAACACAATAGGCTCCTCACCAGATGATATTCTTAGCCATTTAGCCCCACTGGTGGCAAAACACTTTCGTGGTGGTCCTCAGCCTTCCGGGTGGCGCTCGACCTCCCACACGATGGCAGCAAGATCTCATGGTGCCGGTCGCCTATTCTAGTAGCACTTAGCTCTCTCAGTTGCTACCAAAGGCCCTCCGGTGGCAGAACACTGCACTTGGCAACAGTGTTGTTGTTCCGGGAGGCGTAGTCCGTCGTCCAAGTCATGTGAAGTACGTAAGTGATCTGGTCGTCGTCCAGATTGATATTTGCGATGTCTGCGACGGATTCTGTTTTCGTCTGGCTGGTGCGGGGAGGATGCGTAGCGTGTCTGGGCTGGGGCACTCTGACTGATTAAGGTACTCAGGAAACTGCCTGGGTTACGAGTTGCAATCAGACCAGTCCATCGAAACTGGACGTGTTACGCCAAGTGATGCATTTGTCGTAAGTTTTATCTTCTTTTTTTTTTCATTTTTTAGTTTGATTAGATATTCATAGACGGTTATTGTTTTGATGATGGAGACGCTCTTTCAGCATATTCTTATTTACAAAATGTTGTAGAATAGATTTCGGGTTTGGGGACGGAAACAACAGACGCATGCAGGCAGTAAACTTGCCACCAGGATCATCGCGATTGCAGCTCCTCGACTTGTCTCGAGAGACGGATGTGGACTGGGAAGATGATTGAAAACATTTACAGTACCGAGCGCCATGATAGGAGAACGTAAATCCCCTGCTCTTAAGGAAGTCCAATCACATTAAACGTTTATTTGGGAAGTGATATAGTTATGTTTTTTTTCTGTGAGAGTTAGTTTGATGGTTCGTCAGATGTATGAGCCTCAGTAAGAAGATTCACATTCATGGTTTTACACTGACCAAAAACGAATATATCTCTTCAGTGGTAGAGAAAGAAACGGTTGGGTATACGTCCTCAGCTGCACTCTTGCTGGTTTTTGCATCCTTTTTCGAACATCACATTCTGTCCAGATGATTTTTTTTTTTTTTGTCTGTGATAAGTAATAACCCACTATTTGTGTCGACGAATCTGGCTTAGAGTGTTGGTTTTACACAGATTTCTTGGCCTGCCGTCACGGAAGACCTCCCTCTGGTGTAAGCGGGGGAATGCGAAATCCCTGGCACAGAAACGCTTCAAAACTGTACAGATGAAGTCACCTTTTTTTGTTCTGGCGCAGCAGGAAATGAACAGTGTTGTTGTTGACTACACTGAAGGGGATTTAGTTTATGCTCTGAGCTGACTCGTAGTGGTTGATAAAAACCCGTTGTCACTGGCGTAGCCTCGAGTGTGTTCCGACGCCAGGGACACTTCACTAGATTAAACACACACACACACACACACACACACACACACACACGGGATGAGGGCCCTACGAGTGTTAAAACTCCCTTCCCGTACTTTGCGTATGGGTAATTACATACGCACATTGACGCGTTGCCATGTACTTATTAGATATCCCAAGATAGTCAAGTAGAAGCATCGACAGTCAATAAAACACGTAAAGGGTCTGCCGTATGGAGATTTAAGCACGTAGAAAGTTAAGTTCGTGAGGGTAGAGCAGCAACAGGAGGAGGAACGTCTGTGATGCTGGGGCTCATACCTGCACACGTACAGACACCACCTACGCACGTAGACACAAAGACTTGAAGACTCGTTGATATTTAAGACACGCTGATACTTTCATACGTGTGCAGGCAAACGTGTGCTTATAGAAGCTTATACCTCCGGGGGTCGAGTGCTTGCGAAGGAACGTAATGTGGAGTGTACCTGTCTGGCATCAGTACCTTAGCTTCCATTAGCAAAGAGTGTATCAGGTGTATACGGCCTCTGAGATCACACATACACGTCTTCAACCCGTGGCCACAGTGTTTAAGCGGAGTGTGAACTTTTACTGTTACAAAAGTGCTTCTTACTTTTACGTGTTACGCTCGAGTTGATCCGGTGAGTGGGAGTTTCGAGATGATGGAACTAGGACTCCTTGAGGCGTACAAGAAGCATACGTAGGTGTAAAAGGTGGTTGGTGGACCCACCTGGGGTCTGCCAGCAGTCTGTGTCACACCGGGAGCTGTGACCTCTCCTGACCGCGGCCGGCCGGCCGGCTCCTGCCTCTGTGATGGGTGTAGAGTGTTGGCTGTCGTAAAGGCTTTGGTGCTGGCGAGTGCTGGAAGGGATGGATACTGGCGGTAGAGAAAGTTGACGGTTTGTAAGTGTCAGTTTGCAGGTATTAATTTGTAAGTGTTAGCAGTGGTGAGTTGTCGGGGAGTTGTGAGTGTTGGCAGGGATAACATGTGCCTTTGGCTGACGTATTGAGTGTTGGAAGTGTTGATATATTATAGATTGTTATGTGTAAGTGCTGGCAGGTATATGCCGTGTTGGAAGTGGTGTTGTATGAAAGATTGTCGTGCGTTAGTGTTGGCAGGGGTGTATTGTGTCTGAGACTTAATGTGCAAGTGTTGGAAGTGGTAATGTATTGTAGTATGTTGTATTTCAGTGTTGGTAGTGGCATTCAAGCCTTGGCTGTAGACACTGATGCACAGAAAGTTAAGATGCGACTAACACACTGGTGTGTGGTGTGAGGCAGTGTCAGGGCAAAGAGAGGACTGTGTGTTCCAAGGGAGGGCACTAGGTGTGTCAGGAAGAGGGCTGGAAGCTGTGTCAGGGAGAGGGCTGGAAGCTGTGTCAGGGAGAGGGGCTGTAAGTTCCAGGGAGATAACTGGGAGTGTCAGGGAGAGGGCTGGGTGTGAGTGGCCTGAGCCAGGTGAGAGCCAGCTCAGGGTGCATGGTGCTCACCCAAGCGAGACTACTGCCTCCGCCCTCTCTCCACACTGATTGAGGTGGGAGTAAGTGGAATCTTGGGGTTTGAGGGGGTGTTTGTGGATCTTGAGGTGGTGGGGTTATTGCCTCCTAGGTAGCGGGGTTAGGGGTTTAGTGTGTCCAGGGGTAGTGGCTTTACTGGCTCCTCAGGTGATAGGGTATGGGGGTTAATGGGGTACGGGATTAATGGGGTTGGGGTTAAATAGGGTCCTCGGTTAGTGGGGTCAGGAGTAGTTAGATAGGGGGTCCGTCGTACCACGGATGGTTTTACCCCGGCTATGGTAGTACCAGCCAGCGCCTCCTCCCCACCTCCACACCTTGTGACGGGAGGAGACGGGGCGCGGCGGTCGTCCTCACTACTGACTCGCTCCCAGTGTCTTTATCTGATGCTCCTCAGTGGCTGAGGGAACGTCTTGAGGAGAGAGAGAGAGAGAGAGAGAGAGAGAGAGAGAGAGAGAGAGAGAGAGAGAGAGAGAGAGAGAGAGAGAGAGAGATTTACAATGAGATTTTGTCATGAGTTAGGGCCGGCACATGAGAGAGATGAAAATAAGTCCTCTGTCTCTTGATAACTCTCTCTCTCTCTCTCTCTCTCTCTCTCTCTCTCTCTCTCTCTCTCTCTCTCTCTCTCTCTCTCTCTCTCTCCTTCTTCTAAGACGCCCCGCTGATCTCTTCTCTCTCGTCACACACTGGTCAGCCTCGGTCGGTCGCTCTGGAGTATTTCGTGCGCCTCATGACCAAAACCCCTTATATACAGTGGCAGTAGTGAATGGCCCACGCTGCAGGTACCCCTCTACAAGGGGGAACGGTCGTAATGGTTACTTACCTCGTTAAGAGCAAAATGGCCTACGATTGCTTACCAAAGAGAGTAAATGGCCTGCGTTATTATCTGTCTCATTAAGAATAAACAGCTCGGAACAATATGCATTTCAAAGAGCAAATGGCTTACAGTTTCACCTGCCTCTAAGAAAAAGAATAAATGCCTCAGGAGTAAATGGCCCTCAGTACAACACACCACACTTAGAATAACCGGCTCTAGCACTGCCTGCCTGAAGAATAAATGGCCCCACAGCACCTCTCAAAACAGCAAATGGCCTATACCACCACGCACTACCTCAGCGGGGAGAACAAATGACCCTAAGGGAATCACTGCCTTTACAGAGGAGGAGAAAACCGGGACTCACTCCGTCGTTATGACGTCTTCGTCTTGGGTCAGTGATTCCCATTATTTTTATCACTGCTTTACTTTTTCCTCCTTGATAATTATGAATGACTTGTGGCTGCCTGTTCCCGTGGCTTACTTAGCTAAGATCTGGAGAAAGTAGGCAGGTTATCACCCACCCACTTTCTTAGTAATTACCATTTTTGACGAAAGATTGATAGTACACACACACACACACACATATATATATATATATATATATATATATATATATATATATATATATATATATTTTTATTTTATTTTATTATACTTTGTCGCTGTCTCCCGCGTTTGCGAGGTAGCGCAAGGAAACAGACGAAAGAAATGGCCCCCCCCCCATACACATGTATATACATACATCCACACACGCAAATATACATACCTACACAGCTTTCCATGGTTTACCCCAGACGCTTCACATGCCTTGATTCAATCCACTGACAGCACGTTAACCCCGGTATACCACATCGCTCCAATTCACTCTATTCCTTGCCCTCCTTTCACCCTCCTGCATATTCAGGCCCCGATCACACAAAATCTTTTTCACTCCATCTTTCCACCTCCAATTTGGTCTCCCTCTTCTCCTCGTTCCCTCCACCTCCGACACATATATCCTCTTGGTCAATCTTTCCTCACTCATTCTCTCCATGTGCCCAAACCACTTCAAAACACCCTCTTCTGCTCTCTCAACCACGCTCTTTTTATTTCCACACATCTCTCTTACCCTTACGTTACTTACTCGATCAAACCACCTCACACCACACATTTTCCTCAAACATCTCATTTCCAGCACGTCCATCCTCCTGCGCACAACTCTATCCATAGCCCACGCCTCGCAACCATACAACATTGTTGGAACCACTATTCCTTCAAACATACCCATTTTTGCTTTCCGAGATAATGTTCTCGACTTCCACACATTTTTCAAGGCTCCCAAAATTTTCGCCCCCTCCCCCACCCTATGATCCACTTCCGCTTCCATGGTTCCATCCGCTGACAGATCCACTCCCAGATATCTAAAACACTTCACTTCCTCCAGTTTTTCTCCATTCAAACTCACCTCCCAATTGACTTGACCCTCAACCCTACTGTACCTAATAACCTTGCTCTTATTCACATTTACTCTTAACTTTCTTCTTCCACACACTTTACCAAACTCAGTCACCAGCTTCTGCAGTTTCTCACATGAATCAGCCACCAGCGCTGTATCATCAGCGAACAACAACTGACTCACTTCCCAAGCTCTCTCATCCCCAACAGACTTCATACTTGCCCCTCTTTCCAGGACTCTTGCATTTACCTCCCTAACAATCCCATCCATAAACATATATATATATATATATATATATATATATATATATATATATATATATATATATATATATATATATATATATATATATATCAACGCTGAAGGGAGGATGAAGAGGTGGGTGAACTGCGGACCGAGTGCCACAACCAGGGTTCGAATCCATGCGGGCCCGACCTCGGGGGCAGGGCGAGTGCGGAAGATAGATAATAGAACATTTTTCAGACTTTCAGGAAGTGATAGATACAACGGCTCTAGACTTTCAGATAAGGAAGACTTTGACCCGGTGAACTTGACGGCATGATCCTGAAGCAACTATGGTGTGATGTCCCGGCCTTTGACCTGACCTTTGACGGTGTGGTCATAAGACAGGTCGTCATACCTTCTCGGTCGAACGTCGTACCATCTCGCTCAACGGGTCGTACCGTCACGTTCAAGGGTCGAAACGCTCTCGTTCAAGGGTCTACCATCGTGCTCAAGGTTCGTACCGTCGCGCTCAAGGGTCGCACCATCGCGCTCAGAGGTCGTTCCGCCGTGCTGAAGGGTCTTGCGGTCGTGCTCTATAGTCGCAATATCACGCTTAAGGGTCGTGACGTCGTGGTCGTGTTCTGCAGTCGTGCTCGAGGGCCGTAACGCCGTGTTCGTGTTCTGCAGTCGTGCTCAAGGGCCGTATCGACGTGCTCAGGAGTTCAATAAATTGATACGAACGATGTTGTCTACACATTTATATATAAGTACACAGGTGTGGCCCGCTTGTATCACACTTCGTATATATCGGGATGATGTGTGGTTATTGATCTATAATTGCTGACTTTACCTTCATAATCATGGCTGGCTGAAAGGTTCTTTCTCGGACTACTAGTTTTTCCTTCTTCTCTTAAAGATACTTGAGAATTATGTTTGTAATTATCTTGGGGGGGGTTCGATAGGGAAGGATGTCTCTGTCTGTCTGTCTCTCTCTCTCTCTCTCTCTCTCTCTCTCTCTCTCTCTCTCTCTCTCTCTCTCTCTCTCTCTCTCTCTCTCTCTCTCTCTCTCTCTCTCTCTCTCACACACACACACACACACACACACAGCAGAATGTAAGCCCCTCCGTGCTGGCTGTGGGGAGTAATCTAACGATCTCATGTAATTACTCATCCAGATTATACACGGGGAAGACTCAGCCAGGCGGCGAATGGCCTATGTCTCGCACCAGAGATCCCGGGGGAGGGAGCGTAAGACAAAGTGAGTGGTCATTATTAAATTCTAAATCTTGTCTAATTATATGCACATACTTGGCCCTGCGAGTCCTGCTTGTAGAAAGGTATAAGAACGTAGTGTAAAGCGATCACTCTCCTGGCCCCTGTGTTCTGGCTTGTAGTTAAGGGCCTCGAATTGCGGGTAGGCGGTAACTACCGGGGTACTTATTGCCAAGTGCCGTTTTATACGTTTACTCAAGCAGATCGCGGATACCTGTAATGACCGGTGATAAAGGCAGCTGTTGCGCAGGTTGGCTGCGCCAGGTTGAACCCCTTGGAGTGCGACGGTTGTAACACCTTGAGGACGACGATTTGACCTTGAGGACGACGATTTGACCTTGAGTGCGACGGTTTGGCCTTGAGTGCGACGGTTTGACCTTGAGTGCGACGGTTTGGCCTTGAGTGCGACGGTTTGGCCTTGAGTGCGACGGTTTGACCTTGAGTGCGACGGTTTGGCCTTGAGTACGACGATTTGACCTTGAGTGCGACGGTTTTCACTCCTTGAAGACGACGATTTGACTTCTTGAGTACGACGATTTGACCCCTTGAGTATGACGATTCGACCCTGAGTACGACAGTTTATCTTTTGAGTACGACGATTTGACCTTGAGTACGACGACGATCTGACCTCTTGGGTACGACGATTCGACCCTAAGTACGACGATTCGATCCCTTGGGAACGTCGACCTAACCTCTTTTGAGTACGTCGACCTCACCTCCTGAGTACGAGGGCTTATCCTCTTAGTAACGACGACTTAATCCCATGGGTACAACGACTTAACCCCTCCTTGATTGCATCGACTTTACACCTTGAGGACGACGACTGAACCCTGTGAGCACGACGACTCAAGTCGTCGTAGACCTCGACACCTTACCCCTTGTTAAGTCGCCGTGTTCAGTGACTTATGTCTTCGTTCTCGAGGGAGTTGATCAAGTGTGTGTGTGTGTGTGTGTGTGTGTGTGTGTGTGTGTATGTGTGATGTTAATCGGTGGGGATGATGGCGTGGGTCCGTGGTCAGACCCGGCGTGTAATGATGATATTGTCAGGAGGCACTTAAGTTACTGTGGCGGGCGTGGTGGTTGGCTGTGGCCTGTTGTTAGCTGATGGTGCACACCTGGTCTCTCTCTCTCTCTCTCTCTCTCTCTCTCTCTCTCTCTCTCTCTCTCTCTCTCTCTCTCTCTCTCTCTCTCTCTTTGTGCTGAGCTACCCTGCCTGTAGTCTTAATAGCCTGTGTAAAAAAAAAAAAAAAAATTTGTCGCTGAAAAACCGTTTATGCACTGGCCATCTCCAACCTCCCGCCCTCCCATCACCACCACCATGACCATTGTTACTTCTCCTCCACCAAGGCCTTCATCATTCTCCACCCCCCCCCCCCCAGCCCTGTGTATCTCCATCACTGCTTCATTCCCCACCGCTGCTGACTGCTTCGCGTCCCTTCTTCTCTACATCATCTTTCCAACCATTCCAGCCCCCCCCCCCCCCCCACCCCTCCATCAGTGCTTCGTTCTCTACCATTCATCCTCACTCTCCTGACAGCACTTCCTCACTCCCATAGAACCCTCCGTGATAAATCCCCCCCCCCTCCTCACCTCACATCTCTCCTGCCTCGTACTGCCATACCAAACCCCTCACCCCGCGCTCCATAACCCCCTCCCCATCATACCACTCACCACACGCCGTCGCCTCTCTTATGCTCCTCCTCCACTTGCTTTTTCCTCCCATTACACCATCTTCACCATGCCACCTGTTGCCACCACCGCCACCATCCACGGCGTCGGCTAAGCCAGCCAGCTGATGAGCCCAACAGAGCCATCTGGCGGAACGACCGGTAACGACCCATACAAACAAACCATCACAATGACGTCTTCATCATGTGAACTGGCGGAGGTGATTACCTACTTGGAAGCCATGGTTAGTTTATCCCAGATCGTGCTATTGATTCGTTAGGCTTTTAAGCCTCAGTCGTGAAGGTAGTTTGTGAATCGTGATGGTAGATTAGGAATCGTGAAGGTAGATTATGAGAATGTCTACCAGGTTGGTGTAATGTGAGGATATGTTCCTCACGTGCTGATGTGACTTGTGTCCGGGACTCTCCTAATGACATACAGATGGTCTAACGAAGGCGTAGCTCCAGCCGGTAAAGCTCTTCTGTATAGCAATACAGGGCAAGAACTGCGGCTTTTGCTCTAGTTATTTGTGGAATCATTCCAGAGCCTCCCTACGGGATCAGTCAACATGTATATAGATGTTTTACTTGATTATTGAGACACTTTAACTTTGACGTGCAGAAGATCAGGAAAAAAATGTAGTTAACCGAAGATTTGCAAGGTATATAACTACTCGTTGTCCGAAAGTTTATGGATTGTCATACATATTATTATTACCCACTAGCTGTCGCATGATGTCATCGAAGACTTTATATTTTTTTCATAACACGAGACTTTCTGTTACCAGGGAAGAGTTTTGATTAAAACGAGGATGTTTTGCCACATATTTCCTCTTCGCTGTTTACCAACAGCTTTCTTTTAGTTGTTGAACTTGGCACTTGGTGCGAATTTAATGGGCAGGTCGTTACTTTCTTCGTGGGAGCATAGCACTAGACGACCGTGCGGTTCCGCGTAGGTGGTTGATGCGTCGTTGAATTCATGAAAACCAGTCCTTGGAGGGTAAAGGATAGTCACGTCCTGCCTCCATGCGTCAGAGGGAGGCGTGGGTGTGACAGTGGCTCCAAGGAAGGGAGCATGATGCACCGTGGCCTCCCGCCATATACAGGCCGGACCTGCGGGGGGTATCAGTGTAAACCTCCTTCCTCAGTGGGTGCGGTGCGCCAAGCAGCTGTTTACTCTCTCGTACCAAAACACTGACCTCAGCATTAATGAGACTCAGGGGGGTGTGTGTCAGAGTGGAGTTGACGTGGTTTGATGCCCAGACAGCTACATATGAACTGTTTTATTGTATGCTAATACGGAGGTTTCTCAAGGCTGGGATACTTAATTGTGTTGTCTGTTACAGGTATGTGTTCGTGTTCTGGGCGTGCCGCCTGGCATACCGAGGGGCGAGAATCCCTCGCCGTTCTGCAGATGACACAACCTCTCCGTTGACACTTACCACCTGCGTGTCGCAGGTGAGTATTGAAGAGCCACCACCTTGATGATCCGCCCGTTGCTCTCAGGTACCAGTCTCATTGTTTTACGTTAATGCCTGAGTACATTTCGGCGTTTGTCATTGGTAGTTCTGTACGTATTTGTATCACGCGCTCCTGCAGCTGAAGACCCGTGGTCTCCGTGTGCCCTTCAGGATGCTCTGAGTACATGTGTACCAGCGGACCACGTGGCCATGGCTTAGATATGATCATAAACTGGGGGAAGATGTGTGGGATATTCTCTGCAGGAGGATATGGTGGAGGTTGGTAAAGTCGTTGCCAGAAGCCGTCGGTCGTCAACTGTGTATCATCTCTTTCCTGATGGGCTTTCCGTTCTGGTACGTGTTGGTGCTCCCCATACTGTAATAGAGTGTATTGATAAGTCATAATTGTAATGATAATGTACATTATTGGTCAAGACTACACACATGCATAGAGGAATAAACGCATGGCACAATACCCTAATCTTTGAGCTCTTCCATGAGTGACTCATGGCAAATGTGGATGAATCACATTTGCTGTTCTTATACAGTTATACAAGATTCATTTGGTAGTATTCAGTATAATGTTCAGTGTAATAGAAGCCTCAAAACATGTCAGTTTAATTCAAAGGTTGTCGTGCTTTGGGGCTTTTGATTTTCAAGCCGGTGAATGTCTTTGTTTTTGTCTTTCTGAGGTTAACATTGAAAGCATTATTGACTTAAATAGAATTGTACCTTGATCTGTTATTGATACAGGTGGCAAATGACTCCTTTTGGAATAGCTAAATAAGGAAGCTCAAAGGTCCTTATAGGAGATCAAACACTTAATGGCCCAGGGTTTTGTACCACACGTCTGTATCTTCGTACTTGCATTTGGTCTTAATGGCCAATAAATAATGATCATTATCATTACAACTCTGAAGTTGGTAGTGAGGCCACACCAGTGTAGTGAGTGCGGGCCCCAACACAACTCATAAAGGTAGGTAACCAAGCCATGAACGGCCACACCATGGACAGCTGATAGACTTGATTTGGTATAGGTGTATTGGCGGGCTCTGTCAGCCTTCAGATGGTACATGGCCGGAATAGCTCTTAAACGGCATCCCGGGAGAGCATTAGTGGCTTCCATGTGGAACGAGTGGCTCTGGAGTTATGGTACTCCAAGTCATGGGAAGTAGTGATTCTGTGATTATGATTACGACTTGTAGGAACGAGGGGTCATACCGCAGTGGTAGTATTGGTTGGTACTGTCAGCACGTCTGTTCTGCCCAGTCCTCTATTGACAAGTCTTTCTTCTTTCTCCATAACGCCCTCTCTTCCGGGTATCATCTCCCTCCTTTTCTCCAGCAACACGTTCTCCATACGTCATTTTCCTCACGTAAACATCATCCTCTATGGTATATTAATTCCCCCATTCCTAGGTAACGCCCTCCTTCCTTGGAGCGTTAATTTCCCCTCTCTCCACTAACGCCCACTTCGTGCAAGAGGAGCTCCCTCCTCCCACTCAGATAGAGTATATACATGTTACTTCTCCATACCTTTTAACCCCAGCATCTAAGCATGGCGAATGCGCACTTAGCGTTGTTTATAAAACATTGAGGCTGTTATTCTCCTGGAGGGTTGAGGCCACACTTTGCTTGTGTACATGACTCGGTCACCTGCAACGCCTTCTGTGGCGATGCTCTCGTACACATCTCGACCAGCCCTCCCCGGGCGATGGTAAACAAAAGGAGAGGTCGTAGACTTTCGCCATTGTAGTACAGGCGTCTTCGCACTCGCCCTCCTCTCTTGCCGTGCGACGCGTACCACATATAACTGTCGTTTTTTTTTTTTTTTTCTTGGTAGAGAATTCCTCTCTCATTCAGGATTAATGTCCACATGTGTACAGATGTCGAGGAGGTTTAGAAGCACCAATGAACCTGACACAATGGTTAGCGCTGGTCTCTCTATGGTGTTGACGAGTAATGTACGTGAAAGATTTGTTGATATTTATCACATTAGCTATACCAGTCAGATCTGAGGCAACCAGGCATGTGTGTGTGTGTGTGTGTGTGTGTGTGTGTGTGTGTGTGTGTGTGTGTGTGTGTCTATCCGACGTTAGTTCCAATTAAATGTTTATTGCAGCGTCCAGCCTCCAGCTCGCCTTTGTCGCGAGGCACCGCCTTCATTATGGTTTACGTTCATCCAAATTCATTCCAAATGTACATATTATTTTCCCTCTGTTCTCGGCGTTGGAGAATTTAACTAGTTCTAGCTAGTCCCGCCCGTCTACCACCTAGTTTCTGAAGTTACCAGGATGTCAGCGTAAATATTACATGTTAAACAGTCAAGTTTATTTACCTAATGTTACGAGGTTATTACCAGTTGGACGTAGTGTAAATATGACGTGGAAACTGATGTGTCCAAGAGAATAGGTTCATCTAAGGTCCTCTTTTACGCTGTCATTTACATCCTAAGTAGAAGGGAGAAGTTGAGTAGATTTATTCACTTGAATGACTTTCGTTCATCTACAAAATTTTGTAAGCAATTTGAACAGGGGAAAACCACCATCCGAAACCGATAGTCCGTCAGAACTGTTTGATATCATCTCCCAGCTCCCTCCTCTTGTGGGCATCCCCGCGGGGTCGAGTCCCAGCCACACGTCTGATCGATGATTGTGTGTCCACAGAGCCGTGGCACTATTAGGGACCATGTCTTCGGGCTGTTGACCCGTGGCACAGCTAGCCAGCACCAGCGAAGCTGGTTCGCCTCATCCAAGCCTCATCTCCTCCTCCCCCCCCTCTTCCCTCCAGGTGACCCCCTCCGGCCCGTAAACAAAACAGTGTCAACAGACCCATGTGGACTCTGTGTGATGGAGTATTTGGGAACGCAGATGCGGTTCCAGGCGGGTCGCCATCATGGGAAAACACAATTCAAATACGGGTCGAGCGGCGGGGTGTGTGTTTGTCGATTGTAATGGCCTTTACCGCTCCTGTTTGCCGTCATGCAGCCCTGTTGTGGACCCCAAGCCGCTGATACTCTGATGACGACAGAGGCTCGGGCTTGTATCAACAGATTATCAACACTAGAGAGCCCGATCCCAAACACCATCCGTCAGGATCCATCAGACTCTGGCGTTGGCTGGCCGGGGTTGTCGTGGGTGGAGGTGGGGGGGGGGGGGGGTTAGTGTGCGTTGTCTGGGTCGTGGATGCCTGATGTTAGGGGGGCGTGGGAGGAAGGAACCTGAAGGTGGGGAAGGGGAGTTAGTAACGTTAGTCACAGGGCTTTGTAGGGGGAGTTGAGCTAGGTAGGTGCATCTTAACGTGGTGTGATAGAGGGGTTAGAGAGAGAGAGAGAAATATTCCAGGGAGTGTAAATTGAAATTCCAGGGTGTGTGACGGACATTCAGAAGTTCGGAGGTGTGACAAGAGACATTCCAGAAGGTGTTTAAGGCTCCAGGTTTTTGTCACAGGTGTTGGGTCTCAGACAGGCTGGATTAACATTAGTTGAATACTGAAGGTCGGATTAACATGTTAAATACAGCTGGATATCCAGGACCTGCTCTGTAATATTTGGACTCGGCTTGCCGGTGAGAGTATCATTATGTGTCATAAACGAGAGATAAAGTTTGTTCTACACCACGTGTTGTATGAATGAAGTGAATGAAGCATGACGGAACAGCACACTTAAGGGTGTGAATGAAGCATGTCAGGTGGTCGTTGTCGAGTGTCGCCCCCTTGAGCACGACGCTGCAATCCTTCAACACGGTATTACGACCCTTGAGAACGACCCTGCCATTCTTCAGCAGAACGGTACGACCCTTGAGCACGACGCTATGATCCTCCAACGCAACGGTACAGTCCCTGAGTGTGATGACCTGGTCTCTGAACCTGACCCTAATTACTCCTCCATTTGTCGGAATAGAGAGAGGCTTATTTAGTTATACAGTCTCATCAACAATGCTGTAGCAGCCCCAGCAATAATATACATGGAGATGAGGCATGAATGTAGCGTTTTGTGATGGAACTTAAAGGTTAGAGTGGAAACTCCCTATATATATATATATATATATATATATATATATATATATATATATATATGCTCAAAAATATACGAATTATATTTACCCGGGTATATAGTTTCATATATTTTTTTCTTGAATGCAAATATGCAAATGTTTATTTAATAATACAAACGTCAGTGTTTGTCTGCACATAGTCATACATGTATTCATTTGAAAAATACAGTTTGACGAACGCTTATTCGAGTGTTTCCACATACGAACGTTTATTCAGCAGTGCAGACGCGGAGGTTCCAGTCCATGTGTACAACTGTTGGAATATTGCTTGGATGAATGGTGAATGCATAGGGGCACGAGGTACCGGTGAAGTGACACTCATATAACTGGTCTGGACCAGGAGAGTGCTGTCGTCAGCCACGTGACAAGAGGTAAATGGGCTGGAAGACCTTGGTGCTCAAGGCCGAGTGGAAGCTGTGTCAGCCTGTGAATCTTGGCCGAGTGGAGGCTGTGTCAGCCTGTGAAGCTTGGCCGAGTGGAGGCTGTGTCAGCCCGTGAAGCTTGGCTGAGTGGAGGCTGTGTCAGCCTGTGAATCTTGGCCGAGTGGAGGCTGTGTCAGCCTGTGAAGCTTGGCCTAGTAGAGGCTGTGTCAGCCTGTGAAGCTTGGCCGAGTGGAGGCTGTGTCAGCCTGTGAAGCTTGGCCGAGTAGAGGCTGTGTCAGCCTGTGAAGCTTGGCTGAGTGAAAGCTGTGTCAGCCTGTGAAGC
Organism: Panulirus ornatus; assembly: GCF_036320965.1. Taxonomy (NCBI): domain Eukaryota; kingdom Metazoa; phylum Arthropoda; class Malacostraca; order Decapoda; family Palinuridae; genus Panulirus; species Panulirus ornatus. The sequence goes on along the minus strand of NC_092237.1, from coordinate 59,940,553 downwards.
TTGGCTGAGTGAAAGCTGTGTCAGCCTGTGAATCTTGGCCGAGTGGAGGCTGTGTCAGCCTGTGAAGCTTGGCCCAGTGGAGGCTGTGTCAGTCTGTAAAGCTTGGCCCAGTGGAGGCTGTGCCAGTCGGTGAATCTTGGCCTAGTAGAGGCTGTGTCAGCCTGTGAATCTTGGCTGAGTGGAGGCTGTGTCAGCCTGTGAATCTTGGCCGAGTGGAGGCTGTGCCAGCCTGTGAGTCTTGGCCTAGTAGAGGCTGTGTCAGCCTATGAATCTTGGCCGAGTGGAGGCTGTGTCAGCCTGTGAATCTTGGTCTAGTAGAGGCTGTGTCAGCCTGTGAATCTTGGCCTAGTAGAGGCTGTGTCAGCCTGTGAAGCTTGGCTTAGTGGAGGCTGTGCCAGCCTGTGAAGCTTGGCCCAGTGGAGGCTGTGCCAGTCTGTATGACACGACTCACCGGCATCAGTGTTCTGATGAAGATATGAATTGCAAAGTAGATTAAATTCCTTACATTGAAAAATGAGGCGTCGTAAGTCATTGACATCAGAGGTTGTAATTGATTTGCATGATGTTTCTCGCACCGTCTGCGTGTATGAAAGAAAAAAGATAGAAATTAAGAGAGTGAGTGAGAAAGAAAGAGTGGGAGAGGGAAGGACGAAAGAGGGAGAAAGGGGGAGGGGCGATGAGTAAGTGAACGTTTCGCGTTCGTGACTGTGTTCGTGTGTGGGTGTGGCATGCGCCAACTGGACCCCGAGAAGGGGGTACCCGAGAACTGGTAGCAGAGGTACTGTACGTGGCAACAGCTACCCGGACAACGGTGCTCGAAGCGAGGTATATGGTACACCTCAACGCCGACGTGGTGACCGGGAAGCGAAGCACGGTTCACTTGAACCAGCTGCTCGCTCATCGGGATTCGAACTGCTGAACCCGGATGTCAGAAGGTGGGTATGATGGCATAGCTCCACGTACAAGCAGGAACCTAAGAACCGACCCATTTGATTCAGGAAGCAGACGTAGAGCGAGTCTTGATCATTATTAACGTCTAAGTTAAATTCGCCTCAACCAGTACAACTTAATCTTTCTATTATTACTTAGTGTGCGAGCGCATTGTTGACGCTCTGCGGAGCTACAACTTGGATACCACAAATTAAAACTAAGATTTCTGCGAGAATGAAGTAAAATTCTCATAAGATTTCTGCGATATTGAAGTCAGTGTCTTATTTTGTTTTTGTCTCATGGTTTTAAGGTTTCTCTCCCCTTTATAACGCGATACTGAAGAGGATTTTCTCTCGAATTAAAATAATGACTTCCATTTATATTCAAGTCTAATCCAAACGACAGAGACACGAGCCTCTCGCATCTGATGCTCGATAAGAGAAAAGTATTTACAGTATTTTGTATAAAGGAGAATTTTGTGGGAGTTACCGGTGACAGGAATGAATGTGGGGCGCTGCTATCGCTGGCTGTTAAGGGAGGGAACCCATCCCCCCGTCCCCTCCTCTTCCAGAAGTGATCCCACGGAGGGGAAAATAAAAGGTCTTACGTAATCTTCCAGACTGACGAAAATGTTGGAGCAGGCGATGTCGGGATCACCCTTGTTGTCCCCGCCTCGTAATGTTATCTCTACCAGTTACTACTTTTATTTCTGCGTCTGTTACCACCTTGTTATATCTGTTTGTTGCCTCCTTGTTATCCCAGCTTGTTATTGTTATCTCTGCTTGTTACCTCTGTGTTACCTCTGGCCGTTGCTTCCCTGTTATGTCTACCTCTTACTGTCCTGTTGTCTGAGCCTTTTGCTCTCTTGTTATCTCTGCTTGTTTCGTTTTTTGTTATTCCTGCCTGTTACACTCGTGTTACCTCTGTTACTTCCCTGTTGCAGATGTCCTGTACTCTTCAAACGTGTCGCAAAATGGACATCATTGATAACGCAATTAGTTGACGGTGTGTTCGTATCACTGTGGTTGATCTGGGGGTAATGAGTGGGGTCGAAAACCTTGGGGTGGACCAGGTAGAGGGCGCTGTGAGAGGTGAGGGAGAGGGAGGAGGTCGAGAGCCCTGAGTGTGACCAGGGACAGGGCGCGTTGAGATGAGCAGCCTCCCATCGTGTCAGCATTACCACCTGATCTGCTTCATCTCTGTTGGAGGCCACTCTCTCTCTCTCTCTCTCTCTCTCTCTCTCTCTCTCTCTCTCTCTCTCTCTCTCTCTCTCTCTCTCTCTCTCTCTCTCTTCTCTCTCTCTCTCTCTCAGCAGCCAATTACATTAGTTCTCTCTCCTTCAACATTAGTTTTCTCTCCTTCAGCACTGACTTCCGGTGGCTCCCTCGTCGCCACAACTTTAGCATCACGTCAGCATAGACATCAGCACCTCAGCATCACTACCAGTGCAGCATTATCGTCTTCAGCACCCTAGCTTCATCATTAAGAGCGTTATCACCTCACAGCCCTCACACACTTACTTGGCACCATCATCGTCCTCATCAGCGGCTCCGCATCGTCATTATACTTCGCCATCGTCACGAGCACTTCAGCAACATCGCCAGCACCTCACCATCACCAGTATCCTGACACCATCCCTGACACCTTCACACATCACCAGCGCCACAGCACCGCCACCTCACCATTCCAAGCACCACCATTAACATCTGAACACCACCAGCACACCATCACCAACAACCCCATCATCATCGTCCCAGCACCATCACCACCACCTCGCCAAGGACCCGAACATCGCCCAGTATATCTCTCGTGCGTGTGGGCGTAGTCTCCGTCGAAGAAAATGAGAGTCGCAGGTCCTCTCTCTCAGTTCAAGGTTACTACACCAATAAGGCAATGTAGAGCCTTCTCCTTCCCCCTCCCTTCCTCCCCAGGTGGCACACATACACCCATTTGTCTGTCGTGTGTGTGTGTGATCCGCCGCGAAGCTGGTGCCATTGATGACGAGGCGTAGGTGGGGCACTGGTATTCTCTGGCTGGCAGGGGGGTGGTGGGAGACATTTAAAAAGGGGCGTCTTTGCGCTAGAGAGTAATCCATCATCACCATTCTTATGGCGGGCGTTATCTCGCCGGCTTAACGCCAGCTGAGACTAGGTTTACAAGGGCCTTTGTTGCTGGAGGGACCTGTGTCATACCCCTTTTGTCGACTGGAACTGGCTCGACTTTTGCACCCTGGGCCGTCCAGGATGTGTCCTCCCCTCTGAGAGGACCTAGGTCACGTGGTGGTCTTCTCTACCTCCTGGTGGACACACAACGGTCAGGCAGGTCCACGGTGAGTGGCAGCGGTGGCGGTGGTGGGTCTTAGCTGGTCTGGCTGGCCGGACGAGGAGGCGCTCGGCCCGCGATGATCTTATCGCCTTCCGCACCATCTGAGCTCCTCCCCTGACGGCCTTGTAACATTTCTCTGACTGCCCACGGTGCCTCCCCCACCCAGCACCACCACCACCAACCACTACCCGCACCACTATCCAGCTCGCTCCTGAACCTCCTGTCGGGCGTCAGATGCTGACAGGACGACCGCAGGAGTCTAGGAGGGGAGGTTTAACCGATATTTAGGGAGACCGGAGAAGAGAATGACAGGTTCTAAATCGTCCATGGTAGAGATAGTGAGGCTATTACCGGTCTGTGCCGGTTTAGTACCCGCCCTGATGCAGGCTGATAGCCTTCATTATGGAGTGTCATTCTGCAAGGGATGCCTCCATTTGGTCACAGTTAAGTACTACAACACAGCGAGGACGGACGACACCACGTCGAACCCCCCCTTCGCGCGGTGTAGCCACACCTCTTTAGACAGGATCGTAAATTACTGGCAGGTTTAAATCTTAAGAATGCGGAGTCGTGTCGCAACGCAGCGTCATCCGCTTGGGTGATCGCGATCGGCGGAGGCACAAGCTGCTTTGGGGGTGAGGGGATGGAAGGAGTTAACATCAGCTGACCCCTCCCTGTCAACCAGTCTCGATGTTTATCTCGATTGGTCATCATAAATTTACATAAAGCGCATTCTTTCGGTCAAGGCTGTCAGGGGTTCCTGTCACATGCTTCAAGCCAGAAGTACCATCTTCATTTTCTCTCTTTTTTTTATAGTCCCCAGAAATAGGTAGAGTGAAGCTCTGGTGGACATTAACTTGGAGCACGATCGTCCAAGAGCACGAAGCGGGTGAGCCTTTTGGTCATGCTCATGGGTGTCACAGTCGTGCTCAAGGTCTTTACCATCGTGTTCAAAGTTTGTACCATCGCCCTCAAGGTCTGTACTGTCATGCTCAGGGTCCGTACCATCGTACTCGAGGTCTGCACCCTCTTGCTCAAGGTTCACACCGACGTGCTCAAGACCCAATTGCACCGTCGTGGTCAGGAGGTCGAAGACTGGCAGTACAGCACAACCCAACCGGCCGGCTCGAACTACCCGCCCTGGAACCAGACAGAATATTAAACGTGGGAGCGAATTTTATCACTCTCTTCATTGAAATGTAAATTTCCTCCTTTTTTTCCCCCCTCCTCCCCAGCCTTTCGCCGGCCGCAAGTAGATATACCACTGAGCTGGACATTTGGCGTCATAACTGCCACAGATCTGCCGACCAGAGAGACGATTTACTGCGGCGTACATGCCACGCAGCGCCGTTAAGCCGCGTTATGGTGTACTCCCTCACAGGTTAACTCCCATGCACGAACAGGAAAAGATACGTGTGGGTACTCCGATAAGCAGCTGAGAAATGCGTTGCGGTACTAGAGAGCGTACGTAGATAGACGGATGCAATAGCATTTTCTCTTTGCATCATCGCTTTTTTTGTTGGGGAGAGAGAGAGAGAGAGAGAGAGAGAGAGAGAGAGAGAGAGAGAGAGAGAGAGAGAGAGAGAGAGAGAGAGAGAATGATCTTGTGTCTGAAAGATTTACTCAGCCCTTAAGCTACGGTAAAAAGGTAATGGAAGATCGCAATCACTCGACGCACTTTGAGCATAATGATTCGACGGCAAGTATGAAGACTCGAACCTTTTGAGGACGACGGAGTGAGAGCTTCACCACCTCCACCACCACCATCACCACCACCAGCTCCCTCGCCCCTCGGTGCATGGATGAGGATCCTCGATTTAAGACGACAAGTTTCGTGTTGTTCGTATGGTTTCACTTGGATTTAATGCCGCCTGCTTTACTCGAACCCTTTACGTTTGATATCTTATGATGTGTTACGATTCCCTGTGATTTCATCCCTGTAGTTTTCTGTCATACAACTACCTGTTTATGATGCTCAGATTTCATTTATTTGAGTCTGACATCTTACATCTGTCAGTGATGATATGATCATTTAACCCTTTGAATTTGATACCCCACACCCAAGTCGATGGCTTAAACCTTTGAATCTAATATCCTACGTCTGCATGTATTTATATCCTGATTTAACTCCATGAGTCTGATATCATGCTTTAGCCTACAATCGTCCTGCAATTTAACCCCTTGAGTATGATATCTTGCTTCACGAATAAATTGGTATTGAACTGATTGGGCAGTATGACTGAAGTTCCTCTTTACAGTCCACGAAGTGTGTGTTTGTGTGCATGTGTGTGTGTGTGTGTGTGTGTGTGTGTGTGTGTGTGTGTGTGTGTGTGTGTGTGTGTGTGTGTGTGATAGTTCAGCCTCATTTGTACGGCCATAAAACTAATGGCACTTTTAAAGCGTTTCAACAAGCCAGGACGGGAGTAGAGACAAACGACGGTGCATCTTCTAAGGCCTCGAGGTGCACCCCTTGATTACTTTAAGATCACAGCATCCCTGAGCCTCCTGGGTTATCTTTGAGGTTGGGTTAAAGAAAGGGTCGGGCCTTCATTAACTCTACCGAGGCTCCGGTCCAGCCAACACGCTAATATGTTCGAGGATAATGGTGCAGGGTTTATATAATGGGTCGACGTTCGGAAATCGCTTGCAGTAACTGGAGCCAAAAAAGAAAAAGAAGTGTATATATATATATATATATATATATATATATATATATATATATATATATATATATATATATATTGGAAAGGATCACAATTTTCCCCGTAGACTCATAGGAATATATATATATATATATATATATATATATATATATATATATATATATATATATATATATATATATATATATATAGAATGAATAAAGGCAGGATGTGTGAATTGTGTGCATGGGTATATATGTATGTGTCTGTGTGTGTATATATATGTGTACATTGAGATGTATAGGTATGTATATTTGCTTGTGTGGACGTGTATGTATATACATGTGTATGGGTGTGGGTTGGGCCATTTCTTTCGTCTGTTTCCTTGCGCTACCTCGCAAATGCGGGAGACAGCGACAAAGCAAAATAAATAAATAAATAAATATATATATATATATATATAAAAAGAATATATATATATATATATATATATATATATATATATATATATATATATATATATATATATATATATATATATATATTTTTTTTTTTTTTTTTTTTTTTTTTTTTTTTTTTCCAAAAGAAGGAACAGAGAAGGGGGCCAGGTGAGGATATTCCCTCAAAGGCCCAGTCCTCTGTTCTTAACGCTACCTCGCTAATGCGGGAAATGGCGAATAGTATGAAAGAAAGAAAGATATATATATATATATATATATATATATATATATATATATATATATATATATATATATATATATATATATGGGACATGGCAGAGGTAAAAGCACGTCCATATCTTGTGTGGGTGTGATGAAAGTTTTGAGAAATAAGTTTGGGAAAAATTAGAAATTCAGCAAAGTATTTGCAAACCTGACACTTAAAGATAGAGAGGTTATGGAAAGACATAAAGACAAAGGACAGAAGATACCTCTCCAGCTTCCTCGTGTGAGGAGAGAATGAGGTATGGTAACGGTCAATCCTCATATGGCCAGAATCTTCACTAAAACTATGGGAAGCATTAGCCGAAAGCGTGCAGTGGATCCTATTCAGATACGATGTGATATACACAAATGACTGACGAGAGCAGTACGTAAAAGAAGTTACAAATTTTATCGGTCATTGACGAATTGAGAGGAAAATGAATAGTGGGAAGTAACGATAGAATAAGATAGTCTCTCTTAGAATATAAAAATGCTGTAAGGAATAAGAAAACGTAGAATATGAAAATGCTGTAAGGAATAAGAAAACGTAGAATATGAAAATGCTGTAAGGAATAAGAAAACGTAGAATATGAAAAATGCTGTAAGGAATAAGAAAACGTAGAATATGAAAATGCTGTAAGGAATAAGAAAACGTAGAACATAAAAATGCTGTAAGGAATAAGAAAACGTAGAATATGAAAATGCTGTAAGGAATAAGAAAACGTAGAACATAAAAATGCTGTAAGGAATAAGAAAACGTAGAATATGAAAATGCTGTAAGGAATAAGAAAACGTAGAATATGAAAATGCTGTAAGGAATAAGAAAACGTAGAATATGAAAATGCTGTAAGGAATAAGAAAACGTAGAATATGAAAATGCTGTAAGGAATAAGAAAACGTAGAACATAAAAATGCTGTAAGGAATAAGAAAACGTAGAATATGAAAATGCTGTAAGGAATAAGAAAACGTAGAATATGAAAATGCTGTGAGGAATAAGAAAACGTAGAACATAAAAATGCTGTGAGGAATAAGAAAACGTAGAATATGAAAATGCTGTGAGGACTAAGGAAACGTAAAGATGTTATAAGTTAGAAGGAACAACAACATATCACGGGTGTGAATGGAAACCTTCAAGCTTGTGTACCTACTACACAAAGCACACACAATCAGACTCCTACTAGAGAGACTCGCGATGCCAGTGTTTCGTGGGGGCCGCGTAGAGATCGTTCCTCACTAACATGTAAAATAATCGTGGTAGTAGGAGGAGACTCTCCTAGCGTCGGCTAAGCGTGAGAGCCAGAGAGATCTTGCGTCTGTCAAGGTTGCGGTGGACGATGTCCTAAGACGCTCCGACAAGGCAGCGGGTGGTTCGAGAGGCCTTCATTGTTACCAAGACTACCGAGGGTCTGTGTAGCTCCCACTGCCTCAATAAGCCCGGTTAAGCAAGCTATATAGACGTGTCGAGAGGAGATAAAAGCTCATATACGTCACCACTCTACTCTTGCCTTTGGTTTATAGATTATATCGTTGGCTTATCGTGGGTGTTTTATAACAGGAGTGCGAACCAGTCAGATGGCCACGTAAATACCAAGTTTTTGTTGAAAATCAGATTTTAAACATATTTGACATGTCAGCAATAAATTAATTCCCCTGCTGGATATTAGGTGTCTCATGGTGTATCTCTGGAGGGAAAAAACTTGTTTCTTGAATTGTAGATGGAAGTGTGAAACCAGTTTTCGGTGCCTGCGAGGTTTGGCAAGTAGCGAATAGCCGATGATGAAAGATGTTTGGTTTACGTTTTCTAAATTCCGTTTGGATCCGTTCGATGCATTGAAAGAGAATTTCGCTCTCGAAACCTTTTGTGTCTTTCGATCTCGCTCCTCATTTTATGTATAACCTCACGTATAGCCTCATAATCTTCCTTATTTCGCCCGTAATCTCATAATTTTCGTCATTAATCTCAGCGATTTTTTTTCTTCATAACACCATTCATGGTTTCTCACGTATTTAACTCGCATCTCCCACATATTTCAGCCTTACTCTTGTTCCTCATAATCTCATTCATAGTCTGGCAACACTGGTGGTAATGAAAGTATACGAGGTGTCTTTATGTTATACTTAGCGCATACCCGTTCCCTCAAGAACTGGCTCTGAGCACCTCTCTTTTAAGGCCGAGGCTCGGAGCTTCGTTCGCGATGTTGTAAACTGTAAATCAGGATTTTCGAGATAATTTGCCCAGGGGTGTTTGAAGAGCTAATCAACTCTAGTTGGAGTATTTACGGCCCATTTATATAGCGCGCCCTGAGGGATGTGTTTCATATTGGGTCATAAATTGATATGTATCTTGCGTTTGTAAATTTCTTTTTCTCTGCTCATGTCCTGGGCGGGCGTGTGGTGGTAGGGAAGGGGTTGAGAGAAGTGTGAAGGCAAGGAAGGGGGTTGGGGGGGGGGGAGATGTTCCAAGAGAGAGAGAGAGAGAGAGAGAGAGAGAGAGGAGAGAGTCTCTACACCGCCCTTGGGAATAAGGAAGAAAAGAGAGTACCTTGAATATTTCTTTTTTCCTGTCAATGAGGTACCCTTGCTGGTGGAAGCGGCTACGGGATGGGGGACTTCCAACACCTTCAGTTTACCTGAGAACTGTATGTCTCTTCTGGGGGCCGACCTTGCCCAGGAAGCGTTGCAGTGATCTGCAGTGATGCATATGTTTGCAGAATGTCCGCTAAGAAATCCTTTTTGGTCTGTTGACCCATCTGTAGTCCGTCCTCCGCCATCCGTCCACAGATCAGCCCTTCCTTCTGTTTGCCCGTCAGCAGTCCGACCGTTAACTGTCTCTTTCTTTACCCTATCCGTTTCCCGTCCGCCTATTCCGTGTGCCCGTCCGTGGTCCATCTATCAACTGTTCCTTTCCTCCGGTTTGCGTGTCCGCCTCTCCTTTCCAGACTTTTGGCTGCCTTCATCGGTTCGACCGCGAAGCCGCCTCCGGTAGTGTTTGCTATCAGTGTTTTCTTTCACTATGCTGCCGTGAGACAACTCACGGGAAAGTTATTTACAACGTTTGTTTACGCAAAATTCATTAAGTGGTTTGAGTTTTTGTTCCACGCAGGGATTGCGTTGCTTGTTTCCTACTTGTATGTTCTCGGGATGATGGTTTTCTTGTTCATACAGTTGTATCGTCTCCTCGCTACTAATACACCCCGGTATTTCCGTACACGTTCATCCTTAGTCCTGTATTTTACCTCTTCCTTCCCCACCCACTCCCCTCTCCTCCTGCACGTTCCTCTACACGCTTAAGTCCACTTCACAAGTCACAGCTTCTACGGGAAACACGCCTATCCCCATTACACAAGAAATTACCAAACACCACACTCACTTTAGAAATACTGTAGGCTCCACTTCATATACCAGAACCCCTCCACACACACACACACACACACACACACACCAGGCCCCCCTCTACAAAACACCAGGCTCCCTCCTTCACTAGCCAGACCTCTACACACACACACACACACACACACACACGACACACCATGCCCCCTCCACACCCTACCAGTTCTCCTTCACGCACCAGCCCACACTAAGGCCGATTTATCCTTTCAACAACATCGTTATTTTTACGACGGAGATAACTCCCCACTACTTCATTATGGGGAGGTGAAGAAATAGACCCGTAGAGAACACTGTACGTAAACAAACAGCACTATGTCAGGGAGGCGAAACGTTTCATATCTCCAGCGTATTCATGAGTGATGAACTTACCTTGAGCAAGCACAGCAGAACAACGGTCACGTCTACAAGGTAGATGGTAGGGTTAGATGTTCCGTGTGAGCCCTCGAGACACATGAGGAAAAACCATTAATAATAACATACTTATGAACGAATACAAACAGCGGACCATTATAGGTCCATTCTGATTGGAAGACCTTGTACTCACCAGACTAGAACACTTGTTGTTTTGTTACCGTCGCCTTTTAAGGGGAGTGAAATCATGGTGTAGAGGAATGTGCGCGGATCATTCACATTTCCCAACGAATCATACATCAGAAATGCTGGGGGGGGGGGGGGAAGGTAGAGGGGGTGGGGGGGACCGGAACGACTTGGAGCCACAGAAGACAAGACTTTACAAGATTCGCTTGAGTTTGCTCTACGAAATTTTGTTCCCTGTTCCCAGAGCAGAGATGATAGATGTGTTGACACTAAAATGATCGATAGTTATCACAGATACAGTGAAATTATACAGAGCGGAGGCCCTCCCCCCCAAAAAAAAAGAAAAAAAAAGACTGTTCAGTTCCCCGTCTGTAAGTATTATAAGCATTGTGAACCACACAATGGAGGAATTAGAAAACGCAAGACAAATATCGGCCGGGCTGTGGAGGCTACACAGACGAGCGGGGCCGCGGCCGCCTCAAACAGCCAGATTTATTGGAGGGGTGTGGGAGGAGGGGCCCCAGCAACAGAGGATGCAATCCCCCCAGCCTGAGCTATGGGGATGGAAAGGAGCCTTCGAAATCGGTGTTAAGGGTCGGGGCGGGAGGTGTCGATAGTATGTGCGAAGCCTCAGTGTTGCGTTTGGAACTACGCGCTGACCGGACTGATGTATCGTTAGGACCGCACATGCATGGGTGGTACCATATGGGCACGGATTGATGTATCTATTGGTACCATACTGGTGTGGATTGATGCATTGTTGGTATCTTGTAGACGTGGATTGCGGCATTGTTGGTACCACGTATACGGGGGATTGTGGCATCATTGGTACCTTATTAGACAAGGGTTGACGCATTGTTATTCATACATACGTGGACTAATGCATTGCTAATATACAATGCAGACATGAATACATGTATCATTATTCGTATACAGACGTGGACTGACGCAGTCTTAGTATGACGGGCCTAGAGTGATGCTATTACCTTCGACCTAACGTGACCGACTATGTTATACTCTTGTAAAACCGATGGTTGATGGAACATTGACTACAACGTCGACTTGACTGCTGGATGAAGCAAGCCAGGTAGAAGACAAAGATATACTTGACTTCACCTCCCGTGATGGGCTCGACTGTGACTTCAGAACACATCACCTGCAAGTTTTCCTCCTGAACTCGCCGTGGTTATCATCGTGAAGAATCCAAGTGCGTTGATTACGGGCGATGATATGCAGCACTCCTGCGTGACCGCGAGTTAGGGATTTATTAGACGCAGTGAATATGAATAAGTTTTTATTCTAGCATGAAGAGCGCAAGGATGATCACATAAGTGGTTGCCACCGGTGGTGCAAGGAGAACCGTGGGGACTGGTATGGACCTGGTGGTAGTCGCAGGCGTTCCACTTGTGAATAAAAATTAACATGGATGAATTTTTGTTCAGGATTTTTTTTCGTTTTGGAGGGGGGACGGTACATATGGTGCGTTTATGTGTACGTCAGGTGATGCCATGAACGTAAAAAGATTCTTGGAGTTTAAAAAGTATGTTTTTTTCTTTGATAAACTACGACTTGGTGTACGTACGTACCTGTGGTGCTGGGAGTGTGGACACACAGGTTTGTGGTACATGACTCGGAAAGGTTGGGGACCTCCGGATTACATGCCCATTTCGTATGCATCTATTTTCATTTAGTAGAGTTTCTTGCAGTATATTTTAGTATGCACATCCTCAGACTCTTATCTGCTGGGCGGGTAATGTACCGTCTACATCTGTTTGTGTGAGAGCGGGGCAAGCTGTGCGAGTGAGTTTGAGCAAGCACGCAAAGCAGACACGGGCGTACAGAGATAGAGTGACCCAGCTCAGCCATCCACCTAACCAGCCAGGCATGAGCAAGCAAGGCAGACATGGGCATACAGAGATAGATTAACCCAGCCAGCTAGCCAGACCAGCGTCGCCGTGCAACACCCACAAGCTCCCAGCCACACAAGACGCGAAGGCGCGGGTAGAGAGGACCAGTTGACGCCGTCTTCATTAATCCAACCGTGGGAAACCTCGTCCTCCCCCCCTCTCTCTCTCTCTCTCTCTTCATATCCCAGTTTGCGTCACATTAATCTTACATCCTCGACAAATACACAACCACTATGATGTAGAATTCACTGGAGTGTAACTTGCCTCTTTAAGCACTCCAGCTATTCAAGTAATTGCACCACAGAACTCTGGACATGTAAGGTAAAGCGGTTGATAGATTGAGGCAGGCCAGCGATAACGCCAAGGACGTCTGCTGCTGCTGGTTGCTCGCAGCCCATTGTTGGAGGAGGCTGCCAGTAGCAGCCCCTGGTACTGTTGCTGCCACCTCCAGGAGCAGCTCGTTCTGAAGGCATTGGTACTGGTGTTCTTTCAGGGGTAACTTGTTTTTGGGGAGACCCTTGGACGAAGGACTTCTCACTGGTGCTATTCTACCCTTTTCTGAGCCAGGATTAAATCAGGTTCCGTCCACCTCATTAATTCTCATGCTGTCACCTCTCTCCAGCCATTCGTCTCTCTTTTCCACAGATATTATTCTTGCCGCTGCCGTCGTAAACTGTCTGCGTGCGACCCTGCCCCACCTATGACTTGGAGCCTCGATATGCGTCCTGCTGCAGCCTCCCATAGTTTTTGTTAATGGGTGGGTCATACGAGAATTGTCCTGTATGATACCTTCTTTTCTCGCACAGTGAATCTGTAGAATTCTCTTGTTTTCCTCCATCTTTCTGCCACCCTTCCACCTTCAGAACACTCGAGGCTTGAAATTAATCCCCAGCACTATTCTTTCTTAACACACTTAACTTTTATCATAGGTCGCCAAGATTGGGTTGTGTTTGTGTCTGTGCCATATCGACCTCTGTTAAGAAAAAAGGGCAAAGAATGGCGTATTCCTATGGTCTTGGCAGTGACGTCGCTGCATCAAGGAATAGCTTAACCCGAAGGCTTTTAGATGAGGGACTTATTACTGATGCTGCTCCAGGAATAACTTGTTCTGGAGGCCCTTGGATGAAGGACCTGGCGTTGTGAGACCCATGACGGAGGTGCTCAGGGAGAGGAATTAATTCTCTTGTTATTTTTTTCCCGACACATTTTCTTTTCATTTTTATTTCTCAACGGTCGTAGTGCCGTCCCTCTTCACGTCTCTGTTCCATCTCCCGTTTTCTTTTTTTCCTTATAGTCTCTCTTTCTGACTGCCTTCATGGTCTTTCTTCCTTCCCATTCTTCTCTTTGGTTATTCGTCCTGCTTTACCTCCTCATTTTTCCTTATAACCGCACTCCTCTCTCTCTCTCTCTCTCTCTCTCTCTCTCTCTCTCTCTCTCTCTCTCTCTCTCTCTCTCTCTCTCTCTCTCTCTCTCTCTCTCTCTCTCTCTCTCATATCTCTCTTCCCCACTCGTCATCCTCCCTCTCATGTTTTCTTTTTTTTTCAGTCACCTGTATCCTTGGCCAGCCTCCCGGCCTCGCCTCGCCTCGCCTCTCCTGCTGATGCACGTATCCCCCAGGGGCCGGCCGCCACGTACCTTGACCCAGCTTCGCCGCCACCACCACCCACTCACTCACCATACCATCACTCCTCCTTCATGCTTCCCTGACCTCTATCGCTTTTGTCTTCAAAAGAGTTTTCACCTCCCGGTTATTTTGTGTCTTGTGCGGGGTCCTGGGGTCAGTCAGGCTAGTACGGTTAATGGAGTTAGTTGACTCGCGTATTAGAATGCAGATTTTATCGACGGAAATTAAGTATTTGATATTTTTTTTTTCCTTTGAAATGTTACGCAGCCTTAAGACATGTCCAGTTGAAATACAGATCTTGTTTGCACTTCCCTGGAAACTTGGAAGAGTTTTGGCACTGGGAAAATGACCGTATGTAGGGTATGGCAGGTAGGGCAGGTACCCTGGGCGCCACCTGAAGGGGGTGGGGGGGCGCCACTCAACAGGTTTGTTTTTTGAAATATGCTGCCCAATTGACATGATGATGAGTTATTAAAGGAAATTCATTTTTTTTTCTGAGAAAAATGCCAAAAATTGAGGTAATGAATGGTTCAGGGTATTTTGTAGCTCCAAAAACCTTTTTGCTTTAGAATTGAAATATAAGATATTCAAACACTTCTATACTTGAAATAGTAATGGATGATATATCATAATGCTCTCAGCTACCTATACCTACCCACCGATACATAACCAGTAAATACTGTGCAAATGAGCAGAAAATATTTCAAAATTGACTTCACATAACTGCTTAGATTAATGTCATAAAGACGGCTAAACGAAATTTTAACACCAGGTTTGTATTCAGCATGAAAAATACTTCGTATAATTAGTTTTTTAAATAGATTTTATTTTCTGAGAAAAATACCAAACATATAAGGTGATAGTTACGGTGGCGTATCTAGGTTATGGGAGGTAGGGCAAGTGCCCTGGGCGCCACTTGAAGGGAGGGCGCCACACAACAGGTTTTTTTGTGATACATGTTACCAGATTGACATTTTTAACGGTTTGGTTTTGTGAGACAAAAAAGAAACTCGCCTACTTTTCAACTGTATTAACATTTGCTACTATCAGTTGCATTACCGCTTCTACGTTACAATTTTGATCAAATAAGTCTTTAACATTACGTCTTTAAAGAGTTTATAAGTTCAAGTTTTACCTACCTCTTCAACAGTTTATAATTACACTGTATATAATTTTATACACATCCACTGTATGTACATTTTTAATCAAGCCAGGGGCGCAATCTCAGTGCTTGCCATGGGCGCTTTCCCCTAGATACGCCCCTGTGATAAGGATTGCTACTGATAAGGTTTTGATTTTAGCGAAGGAATCCTTGAAATGGAAAAATAAAATATGGCGTCTATAAAGATAGACAAAACATTGTTAAAATAAATAAATCCATCTCCCTCGAGTTAAAAGCCGTTTAGTGTATTAAAACAGTTTAACATCGGGCCACAGGCTGTTGCATTTTGCGCCTTGAGTCAAAGTACCCAAGGTATCAAAATGGTAAACCAACGAACTCATTTTATGTCTTTATTGGTTTATTTTTCTTAACCTTCGCCAACATTACACACTATTAATTCTCGGCAAACATATTATATTTTCCGATTTAAAACTTCCCGAAACTAAATGATTAAAACCTGGGCGCCTTCGCTCACCGGGTCACCGCGGCGACGTCATCCAGTTCCTGGTTTCGGTGGGGAACGAGCGGTTGTAGATCTCGTGCGAGGGCTAACAACCGTAGGCGAGTCGCTAACAACGCAATCACCCATGGAATAATGTGCGTTGGTTTGTCCCCTCGCTAATGGTTACAGGCCGCGTGGGTTTGCCCCTTTTGTGTGTGTGTGTGTGTGCCGAGGGAGGCAGAGACCCCTGGGTGGCGATGCCAACCAAATTCATGAGCCGATCTGAAGAAGAGAAAATAATATTCTACATGATTGGGAGCAATGATTTATTCCACGTGTTAAAAGCCCTGTCACACACAATAAGAGGCTGGTTTTTTCTATATATATATATATATATATATATATATATATGTATATATATATATATATATATATATATATATATATACATACATATATACATATAGATAAAGTGATGAAAGTCTAGCATCGTCTGGCCATTTGAAGAGCCTCGGTTGTGGTACAAGGCAATTAATTGCAAGAGTTATGATGTATTATTGAGAATTCTCGCAGCGTGAAGCATGCCGGGAATTTTTATATCACGTGATCTTTGGCTTCAGAAATGCCATTGGCGTTGGGGGGGAGGAGAGACGAGAGAGTGCTGCGTCTCGGGGGAGAGTCTCTGTGTGTGTGAGTTATATGCAACCAAAAGAATGCTGGCGTTCGGAAAGGGTACCGGGGTGTGGGGCCCTCCTCCTCCTCCTCCTCCTCCTCGTCCCGCGCTGGAGTGACAAGTCATGCCAGATCATTAAGACAAAATTAATTACCCTTCAGAGCAAACATGTGCCGGCCGCAGGTTTTGTAAAGATAAAGGAATCATCAATTGCCTCACGGTAGTCCACTCGCTCAGGGTGAACCCCCGCACAGGTTCATTTGAAGGCTCTGCTCAAAATTGAAAACGGGATGATGGTATACGGATGCCCTCCGGTTGGGTCGGAAGGCACGGAATTTTTTGGATCATGTGTTGAAAGTCCTGCGGTTTGATAATTGTCAGGACGCCGGCAATTACGAATAATTATTCTGTGCCACTGATTCTCGCAATTTTTTTTTTTTTTTGTGTTCGCAGCAAACTGTTATAGGACTTATAAGACATAGTTACAAGACTTGTAAGACTTAGTTATAAGACTTGTTGTAAGACTCAGTTATAAGACTCACTGTAAGACGTACTTATAGGACTTACTACTGCTCAAGAACTCCTTGCAATGAGTTTGAACCCTTGATCATACGTTGCCCTGTAAGAAAATATCTATATTCATAGTTCCCAAAATGTACCAGTTCGCCGGTTTTTGTAGTTTGTTGTTTTCTTTGTTAAATTGGGTCTGGAAATTGCATTTTTCTTGTTTAGAAATTTGACTCCCCCCTTCGCCACCCAGCTCCACTGAAGAACCATAAATGCCTTTGCTTAATGTTTTGACGAATTGTCATTGGCGTACGTTTTTTCGTCGTGATGACAGTGTGGCGTATTCAGAAACAGGACGGGTCGCGCAGAAACGCTATACCCAAGTGTTTAACGATACACGGACCTCCTTGACATCTTCAAGGGTGGAGTGGACCGGGGAGAGAGAGAGAGAGAGAGAGAGAGAGAGAGAGAGAGAGAGAGAGAGAGAGAGAGAGAGAGAGAGAAACGTCAAAAGAAGAGAAAGATGTGTGACTGCAGGTATCTAAATGGGCCTCCTAGGGTACTCAAGTGTCATCCATTATAAAAAAAAATATATATAATTCTGTTTCTAAATCAAAAGTCTTGTCCCTAGGGGAGGGAAAGGAATGAATCAAACTCGTTTTCCCGATATTTGGTAAGGGTGTTTGGAGCCTCATCTCCCGATAGCGTAGACGTATATTCGGTGCATTATATGCACGTCGAGACACACCATCTGATCAGCAGATGGTGTCTCGTGTTCGTGTCCTCCTTGCTACAGTATTTTCTTATTGCTTATCCTGATTTCCTCATCATCATTCTCTCTCTCTCTCTCTCTCTCTCTCTCTCTCTCTCTCTCTCTCTCTCTCTCTCTCTCTCTCTCTCTCTCTCTCTCACTCTCGGTCATTATCCCGTTTTACTGATCCCACACTCCCTCCGCCTCCCACTTTGGTCTCCTGCGTCATCTCCCCACCCCACCCCCAATTCCGCCACCTCCCACCCTTGGTCTCTTGTCTCCCACCACTACTACTGCAACAACAACAACAACAACAACAACAACAACAACTACTACTACTACTACTACTACTACTACTACTACTCCCCACCCGTCACCAACCCTCCCCTGCATTGATGACTTAGGTGCAGGCGTCGTCGTCACTTTCCCCGTGAAATTGAGGTTAAGAACCTGCCTCAGGAGAGTTGTCTGGACCCCACGTGTTATTAATTCCGAGTCGGTTGAGCGGCGTCCACCCGACCCCTCCGCTGACGGACTCTGCCTCCTCTCCAATCCCAGGCTTATTAACCTGGTCCGTGCTGGACGGTACCTGTGTCTTAGACTCAGGCTTGGGGTTAACTGTCTGTTCCTTGGCCATGATGTACCGCGATTAGCCGGGCTTGACCGCGATTAGCCGGGCTTGGCCGCGGCTGGCTTAGTTTGACCTCGGTTGGCCAAGAATGAGCCCGTACGTGAGTGGCATGGCTTGCCCGCGGGTGGTCGGGCATGACCTGGAAAGGAGTGGCAGGGTGGTGAATGGCACGGTGGGTGCCGTCACGGCCGGGCGCCCAGCCCTTGAGCCTCGCGACTGATTCTAACCCCCCCACCCGCCCTCTTCCTCCCCCTTCCCCCGTGCCGGCCAGGTTTTTGCTTCTCCCGGTCCATCCCCCCACACCACACACCCCCCCATCGGCAGCATGTGGCTGGGCTGCGGCTCGCTCCTCCGGGTCTGGACACTTGGGGCAGAAATAAATCAAGAACTCGGAGAGGTGTGCAATTGGTAAAGATGGGAGTTCCGGTTTAAGGTTAATGACTACCGTGGGGCTGACCACGTCCCCGTGACTGCTGCAGGGGAGAACCAGCCTCTTCCCGTTGACACAGATTGACCTCGGTTCGGCCGTGAGGGAGGAGAAGACAAATGCACAGGCGCGTAACCTTTGGGTTATTATTACCCGTGGCCTTTGGTAACTCCCTAATGTTATTTTGAATAAAGCGAAAAGGTTAGTAGTTTCCCCTCCCTCCACAGCACAGGTTACCTTGGCCTTCCATCTCCCTCCTCCTCTGATCTCTCGTGGCCGATGTGTTAAATTTTTTGCCAGATTTTCCGTGATCCCAGTTTGGGTCATTAATATGGAATTTTGCGAATGGAAGAAGTGGCATCCAGTATTACGACCTCAGTCGTAAACCCTGTAGCCTAGGACAGTAGTCACGTTGCACGACGCATCCTTTATAAACTTTCTGTCCTTAAGGTAACCCTTTTTAACCCTCCTGGTCTGCTGGCTTTTTGCAGTGAAGTGTAACATTTGTTTCTTTGCAGCAGAAAGCCCTCGAGCGTCTGTCTGTGTCTCTGCCTTAAGTGGCCGAGGAGGTCGCGGAGCAAGGCAGCTTCTGTACCTCAAGTGGTTTATTGATGATATCACACCTCCAGCTTGTTGACGGCCAGGGTGTAGTGGACGCGGCTGCGGTCGCTTGGTTTTGTTGAAGCCAAGAGGCTTTTTAGGTATATATATATATATATATATATATATATATATATATATATATATATATATAT
This sequence comes from Panulirus ornatus, assembly GCF_036320965.1. Taxonomy (NCBI): domain Eukaryota; kingdom Metazoa; phylum Arthropoda; class Malacostraca; order Decapoda; family Palinuridae; genus Panulirus; species Panulirus ornatus. Next base: position 59,921,145 of record NC_092237.1, on the reverse strand, counting down.
ATATATATTTGCATCAGTTAGTGGCTCCGGTGTGAGTAGGGTTCTGTGGGATGTCTGACTGATGGTGGGGTGGTACGAGGGTGAGGGAGGTATGATTCTCCGAGGCGTAGGTGGAATAAGACCTGCTCGGGGGTGAGGGATGAAATGAGGACGACCACGGCGGATACGCAGCCGGACTCAGGCAGCCGTCAGGGGCACGGATGATGGATGAATCGTACACCAACGGCGGGACAGACAGACGTCCATATTCAGCATAAGTTGGATCCGTAACTTCTGAATAACGCAGATGTGTGTGTGTGTGTGTGTGTGTGTGTGTGTGTGTGTGTGTGTATGTCCATAGACAGTCAACACCGAAGAGAGAGAGAGAGAGAGAGAGAGAGAGAGAGAGAGAGAGAGAGAGAGAGAGAGAGAGAGAGAGAGAGAGAGAGAGAGGACCGATTACAGTGTTGAGTCTTGGGGGGACCTCTCTTGGTCGATTGAGACCGAGGACCCCCGTCTGCCACGGCCCGTCCTTGGCGACTTAAACAGAAGCGAAGTGACGAAGGGCGATTCGCGGGACGACCACAACCATCAGCAGCTGGTGTAGCGACGACAGGGTTGAGGTTGTATCGATACTGTTTTTGAGTGTCTGTCGGACGCCTGGGTATATAGCGTTGGGTTACTCGCGGGACGAGCTGCCACGTACTGATCCGTCTGCAAGAATCCTGTAGCTGAAGTGGGACTTTGACCAATGGAGGGGAGGGTGGACTTACCTACGAAGTCAATCGATTTTTTTTTTTCTCAAGTCCAGGGTGTGTGTATGTGTCTACTGCGCGTAGAACAGCAGCAGCGGATGTAATACGGGGGTCTCCGGTAGAGGCAGTGGATGGGTGGAACGACCAGCACGGGGGACATGCGTTCACACTCTCGCCTCGCCAGTCACCCACCACCTGGGGACTGATGACGTGTTAATCCCTTCCTGACGTGTGCGGACGAGCGAGAGTGACACAAAAATCAATCTCAAGGAAAAAAAAAGGTGTTTTTTTTTTCCTTTTCTTTTTTCTTACATATGGGTGTCAGGGTGCAGGATACCTGACCTCAGTGGAATGGGCGGTAAGAAAGAGGAGGAAGGTTTAAGGCGGGACAGGGCTGGATTTTTGTCCTCTTTTTTTAGCGCCTCATGGTTATCAAGGTGTGAGGCTTAAGGATATTAAGGTGTGGTATTAGACGTTGATCCACTGTAATATTCACGCGAAGGATATATATATATATATATATATCTTTCTTTCATCTTTCGCCATTTCCCGCGTTAGCGAGGTAGCGTTAAGAACAGAGGACTGGGCCTTTGAGGGAATATCCTCACCTGGCCGTTCGTGTTCGTGTCGTGTTGGTAAGGTGTGGTCGGTAACTGGTGTAAGTCGTGAGAGTATCCTACTGACGCAAGTGTCCTGCGGAGGTAGCGTGAGTGTATCATGACGCAAGTGTATGATGATGAGTGAGTACACATGTTTTTGTTACACGTATTGTGTGTCTTGATATAGATGGTGAGTGTATCGTGCATATTATCTTAGGGCGTAGGTAAGTGTTTGGTAGGCGTGGGCGAGCTGTTGACGGGCGTGGGCGAGCCGTTGACGGGCGTGGGCGACCTGCTGACTGTCGTGGGTAAGTGGTTGGCGGGTGTGGGCGTGTTTGTGTGTGTGTGTGTGTTCCTAGGGTCTGTGGGCGTGAGCTCTTGACAGGAGGCGCGACCAGACTTCAGACATCTAGTTTTGGTCTTAATCACTTAATTTTACCAGGGCCACAGGCGCTAGGAAGACTGCAGGCGGTCCGGAGGAGTTGAGTGGTGTATACAAATGTAGGTGAGTTTAAGGCAGAAACACAAAAGGTGGGGCCTTGTATGCTCACCAGCTCCACGGGAGCACGCTCTGCACAGGATGGGTCAGCACTTGCATATATGGACAGTAGAGTGATATATAAGTCAAGTCTCAAGGGTGGGCTGAGGGCCGGGCGAAGACTTGCTGTCCTCGTGGGATTTAAGTAAGAAGTAATGCCCAGAGATGACTGTTGATTTAAGGCCAGGTGGAACTGGTGCCGTCGTGAGGCAGGAGCCTTAAGGTTTTGTGGATGGGGTCCCCTTTCTCTTGAGAACTGATCCTTTTTTAAGAATTAATTGATTTTCTTGTAGGTTAGGGTAAGCACGTCCTGTTTTAGGTGTATGTGGGCTTGGGTACTTTGTGGCTAGGAGTGGGCGTGTGTGGGAGGCTGGCGGGGATGTGGTCACTTCTGAAACACCTCACTTCTGCAGGCATGTGAGGCGTGTCTTGTGATTTAAGAACCATATAAACTGCAGGGTAACTATGAAGTCCTTTTTCGTAACATACGAGTCTAAAGGTTTGGCATGGCAGTGTAGCATGCAAAGATTGAAGATTTATGGCGCCCTTATACGATATAAAGTATTAAGCGGTATGATGGTGGTCCGGCCCAGGACTGTTAAGGTGTAAATTGGGGGTGTGTCACAAGGTGTTTGCTTTGGGGTGATCAGGAGGGGCGTGGAGGGAGGACAAGAGACGGGGGTCGTCTCCTTGTATGGTGGCTCGCCTGCAGGCACTCCTGGCCCGGCCATCCTCCCTCCTCCCACTGCCCCCTACAGTCCCCCTACTGCAGGTGCATCTTGCTAATGTTGCTGCTGCTGCATCTCTCTTTCTTGCTGCTGTTTCATCTTCCTTCTCCTGCTGGTGGTGGTGGTGCTGCATTCTGCTGATGTTGTTGATGATGGTGGTGATACTTTTGGCGGGGTGAGGGTTTGTTTGTGGTGAGTGTTGGTGTGTTCTTTGTTTCGTTGTCTGTGTTTGTGGTGATGTTGTTGGTTAGCACAGGTTGTTGTGTGTTCTTGATTTTGCTGTTGGTGTTGACATTACCATTTTTCGTGGTGGTTGTACCGTTGCTGCATGGTTGGTACTTCTGTTGTTGGCTGCGACTCCTGTTGATGCTGCTGGTACCACCGTTGTTCTTCATGTCTCTCATAGTACTTCTGTTACTGCCGATGTTACTCCAGCTGTCGCCACCGTCCCTTCTTTTCCTTCGCCCTGCTGTTGGTCCTTCTTCTTCTGCTGCTGCTGCAGCTGTTGTTGTTGCCGCTGTCTAACTCGTCTCCTCATCCCGGTACCCCGTGCTCCTGATGGAGAGGTGATTCCCTGGGCTGAGAGACACAGACGGTGGGTGTTAAATTGACTTGTCAACAAGTTATGGAGGCTATGAACGCCTCGGCCTTGGGGGCAGGAGGAGAAGGCTGGCTTAGGAGGAGACTTATGCAAGAAGAGGGGGATAGACAGACTGTGGGAAATAAGTGGAAAACAGGGTGACTGGCGAATAGACAGACTGTGGGAAATAAGTGGAAAACAGGGTGGCTGGCTTGAAGAAGAAGCAGTAAAGGATGGAAGAAAGGGATGAAAAAGTAGATACAGGAGGATGAAGGGTGAGGAGGAGGAGGGTCTTTACGTTTCGTTCCAGCTTAGCGAGACGATGTTGGCCAGACAACATATCACCCAGGGAGAAGGAAGACCACTTATTCTTAAGTGTGTGTTTGTCCAAGACACGTACACACGATGATCGCTGTGAAAGATAGTATGACTTAAGGAGCAGTACACAGTGTACGATATCAATGTCTCGCTCACTCCGTCACTTCTCCGGCATGTGTTTATCATTCCACATTCTTGTGTAAGTATGTGATTGGGTACGATAGCACAACCCGTGAGCTCAACGTTACGACCCTCTCAGCACGATAGGACGATACTTGGGGCCTTTTGTCTTAACCCTTTAAAAGGTTGTGTTCTCATCATGCTCAAGAGTCGTGCAGTCGTGCTTATGGATCGTGCCGTCGTGCTCGAACGCGTCAACAAATTGTTCATTCGTTTTTTTCCTGCCGTCGGATTTTCATCACATTTATTCATGTTAATGGTGACGGGAGCAGCAGCGTCAGGTAACAAGACTGCAGTGGATACCTCGGACTTGTCTATCTTGGCAACACGGCATAATCCAATTACTGAGGTTTGGTCTTATGGCTTGAATATATCAAGAGTGGATTACTGACTAGATGTGGCCTCGAGCCAATCACGTTTTCTCATGCGTTGGATATATATATATATATATATATATATATATATATATATATATATATATATAGATATAGATATGTGTGTCTGTGTGTGTGTGTGTGTGTGTGTGTGTGTGTGTGTGTGTGTGTGTGTGTGTGTGTGTGTGAGCAAGGGTTATGTTTTTTGTTACTGATAGAAAAAAGTTTGGTATTTTGATGGTTGTGTCAGTAAAGAAGAATTAAGAGGTCAGCATTGAGCTGAGGCATTCGGGAGTGGCAGTAAGTAAGGACAATCGTAAGTGAGTCCAAGGTGTATTGGGAGCTTAGGTTGATGGGGAGAATTAGCACGTTGTTTGTGTAGGAAGTCCGCGTGATGGACTGCCTGTCGTATCGTATATGTAAAACCGTAATTATCCTCCGTCCTGTTGGGTAGATAATGATAAGAGCGGCGAAGATGGATAACTGACGTGGCACAGTTGAAATTACAGGAGTAAAGAATGATGATGCTAGGAAGATGGTCTGGCCATGTGCAGTGTACGGCAGAGTGTAAGTAAGTGGGAGGTGTGTGTGTGTGTGTGTGTGTGTGTGTGTGTGTGTGTGTGTGTGTGTGGTCGTATGGTTGAAAGATTTGTGAAGATATGTGGTAGTGTGGTTGAGGGCCTGTGGTAGTACGGTTGGAGACTTGTGGTAGCACGGTTGTAGCGATGTGGCGGTGTGGTTGAAGATGTGTGGTACCATGATCTGGAGAGTTATGGTAGTACGGTCGAAGAATCATGGTAGTATGGTTGATGACCTGTGGTATTGTAGGTGTCGCTTTGTTGCATTATGGTTGACGCTACAGCGAGAGAAGAACCAGACTGCGAATGACTGGGGCACACACACACACACACACACACACACACACACACACACACACACATACACACACACACACACACACACACCATGTGTGAATGATTAAACGTTAGAGTTAATTCAGATGAGTGTGCCAGAGGTGTGGTTTTCTGTGTACAGTGGGAGCGTGCTGGATGTGGGTGGAGGTGTGAACAGTGGAATTCGAATCGCTTCACGGAACACCGTACGCTGTAGTGAATAGTTTATATAGATATATGGGTTGTGATTTCGATGCACCGTGGTTGAAGGTAAGATACCTCCCTTGTTTAGGGGGTCATCATACTCACCCCGTGGTTCACATTCTTGGATGCACTTAGGTTTTTATCATTCAAAACTCAGACTCAAGCCTGTGGTTGACACAGACCTAATGGACACAGACTGTGGCCTGTGCAGCAGGAAGTTGAACACTGCAGAATTCTTCATCTTCACATCCACTTATGCTTACCCTTCTGTCTCCTCCTCCTCCTCCTACTCCTCCTTCCCAGCTTGTCCCTCCTCCATCACCTTCTCCTTCACCTTGGCTGTCTTTTTCCTGACCCCAGCTGGGTACGCGGTGCTCACACCATGAGCCTGGGGCAACACGTAATAATAATAATGATAATAATGAGACCCTCCCAACAGCAGTATCGTCTGCCGCTCATGGTAGACTGCAGTATCTCACAGTGGTACTGAGCGAATATGTAATTAAAGCAGGTTTACAGCTATTGTGTTACCCATCTCTCTCGTAAGTAAGCTAGTAAGCACTCTCTCTCTCTCTCTCTCTCTCTCTCTCTCTCTCTCTCTCTCTCTCTCTCTCTCTCTCTCTCTCTCTCTCTCTCTCTCTAGGATGCTTCTATCGAAGTCAGGGGGTTAAAACTCATTGATTTAAGCTACAGTAACTGGTTTAATCAGGACGACACACAACACTCTGGATGCGCTTAAAACCGAGTTTTGACGCGAAATGAGATGATTTAAGGTGACACTAAATCGACATGTCGACATGTGGTATCGGAGTGTATTGTGGTCGACACTTGACATGCGACTCCGGACATGAGCAAATGAGTCGACTGCCAACGAAAGATGACAGTAAAGACGATATTGGCCGTAATACACATGGGAATAATGTACGTAGAAGGGACGCAGAAGTAAGAGAACTGGGACATAGGTTGAGGTAGGTAGAGAAGAGAATGTGAATCGAAGCAGAGAGGAAAACAGATGTAAAGGAATAGTGATGATAAAGAGACGGAAAACTTTAGTGAGCAGTAAACGAGGATGAAGAAGAAAGGGATAATCAACAGCGAGTATCGTGTTGAGTGAGGGATGAGGACACTAGGAGTGAGCGAGAGTATCACAGTGAATAAGTGAGTATCAATTAGTATCACAGCATCATAATGAGCGATTATCGCAATGAGTGAGCGTACGAGTGAACAAGGGAATGAGTGAAAGGGTATTAGAGTGAGTGGACGAGTGAGTTATTACGATGAGTTGATGCCTGGATTGCTGAGAGGAAGTGTTTGCTCTCCCAGATACTTTGGGTGTAATCTGTTCACCTCTGTGTAGTGTGTTCATCATCTGTCTCACACTCCTAGCCTGAACCTTCCTAGTGATTACACTTCGCATTTTATATCATGCTTCACTCAAGGGTTTTGGTTTAGTCTGAGTTATGAGGTTCAACTGTCAGCTTATGTATATATATATATATATATATGAGTGGAGAGGTTGGGGCTGGAAGGACACTACCATGTGGAAGCCATGTTAACTCTGTATTTGCATATACGTTTGTTTACACTCCCCCGTCAGATATCAACAGTATCCTGGCGAATCTAAATAGTTACATGTTTGGCCTCCATGTTTGGCCTGGCAGGCACAGCCAGAACTAATTAACAGTATAATAATGCTTTAGTTATAATTGATCTCCATGACTGTTTACCCCCGACTCTTGGCTTGGCACTTAATTATGTTGATGATGTACTGAAGCCTCGGCTGATACGCCCGAGGTCCTGCGTTTTTATTGGTTTCTAACCCAGTCCAGTTTGAAGGTAATGGAATGGGGAAGAGGTAAATTGCTTGCCAATAAACGAGGAAGATGAATAACTTGTAACAAAATTATATATATATGCATATATATATATATATATATATATATATATATATATATATATATATATAGAGAGAGAGAGAGAGAGAGAGAGAGAGAGAGAGAGAGAGCCCCACCCATTTCCTAATTGAAACTTAAGAAACGTTTTCCTTTAACCCCATTTTGTACACGACGATACGACCCTTAAGCACCCTTGGTTATGATGGCCAGGCCTTCATTCCCAAGGGTTCATATCTTCGTGCTGAAGAACCGTACCGTCGTGCTTAAGGGTCGATCGTACCGTCGTACTCAAGGGGCTGAGTGACCCATAACATTTACCAATTCATCTGTCCTCTTTAGAACATGGGGTTAGAACATCAGAAGCAAAGTGAGTTAGTTTGACCAACTCCAGCATGGAGTCTTCCCCATGCTGCAGTTGGTCGAAACCAGGGGACCCATGTCGAACCCAGACCATCGAGCCAGCACGCCACACTTGGACCCGGCTAGCCAGGCCGCCAGTTGGACACGGTGTGTGTGTGTGTGTGTGTGTGTGTGTGTGTGTGTGTGTGTGTGTGTGTGTGTGTGTGTGTTATTCTCCCCACGTGTGTTATCTCCGGCCTGATAACTCGCACATCTTCTCCCACTGACGACATCTGTAATGACCCGTCTTATCGACCTAGTTTCCCTCGTTTCCCACCCACTCGGGGTCACGCCCGCACCCCCACAGTACCAGTACGCCCCACACGCCCACACTTCAACACGCCCACAAGTCCCAGCACCCAGCACGTAGCGCATAGTTCTACACACCCATACAGCTTTTCATTCGACTACCTGCACCCCGTCATGCCCCTCTCACGCACCCGTTCACACACACACACACACACACACACACACACACACACACCACACGACCATAGGTACTTCAGATAAGCGAGGTTACACAGCGGGCAAACATCAAACCTCTCACCAATTTCTGCTAGGGGTCCTGGAGAGAGAGAGAGAGAGAGAGAGAGAGAGAGAGAGAGAGAGAGAGAGAGAGGGGGGGGGGGTCGGGTTTACAGCATGATGGGGGTGGGGAATGCCTGGCAGATGAGTCAGCCGCAGTTTGTAGATGACGCGGGTCTGATGGCAAACCCTTGAGAAGCAAACTCCAGAACACGTGAAGTACCGGCAGCAGCGTATGGCAGGTATGACGAATACGGTTCAAGTCTCCCCCCCCCCCCCAAGTCGTGCGCATAGCTCGGCCCGGTAGCTGTGACAGCGGATTATGGGTGACGTTCATAATACAGGTGCGCTGGGCACGTCACCGTGTGCAGCTATCGCCGGCGGCGGTGGTGGCGTGTGCTAAAGCTAAGGTGAGGTTTAGCCTCATTACCTCTACAAGATTGGCCCAAGTCGGTAAAAGGTTACTGGGACATTTTTATATCTCTGCGGCTGATTTACGGAGGAATATTTTAGTTTTTATTATCGGTAAATAACTCGCATCTGGCCAACCAGAAACTCCGGGGAGTATTCGTCATCTTAATCTTCAATCTGCGTATTCTGAAATCTCTCTTCATGTCTTGCAATCTCTCCTCTCCTCAGGTATCTTCCATTCCCTCCCTGCATTACACCCTAGATCCCACGCTCCCCAGCTCCTCCTCCTCCTCTTCCTCCTCTTCCGAAGTTGACCTTCGGTGAGGAGCTGGGAGAGCGGCGAGCTGAGCAATCAGTACCTCATGTCTCAGCACCCACTCACAGGGTACTCAGGCACCAGACCCCACCACCTGCCTGTCGACGGACTAACTAACTCCCCTCTCTGAACCGTGAAGGGGAGATGAGGGAGGGGCTTGCCGCCAGGAGGAGGGGGAGAAGGAGTGGCAGTGAGGGAAGGAGGGAAGGAGAGTTGAGAGGAAGAGGGACAGAGGGAAGGGTAAAGTTCAGTTGTAAGGGTGGAAGGAAAAAATGAGGAAGGGATGGAAGAGGAGGTTATTATGTAGTCAATAGGTGTGGAAAGGAGAGGAATGGTGGGAGGGAAGACTAGATAAGAGGGAAGCGGAGAAGGTTTGGTAGCGGAGGGGAGTGACAGAGCGAAGTGAGGATGAAGGAGAGGTGAGAAGAAAGGGAGGGGAAAAGATCTAAACAGCGACCTCAGTTAAGATGCTCGCTGAATGATAAGATACTCATAATTCGTTTGTAAAACCAGAGCATAAGCCATGAAAGAGGAGGAGACTTTAAAGAAAATGAGGTAAATGATTTACAGAGAACATGATAGTATCTGCCTGTCTTGTGTGTTACGTGTAACTTCTGACCCTCGTCTCCTGTGACTGTTGCGCTGAGTGGAACACCTTGTAACTCCCTTACTTTCATTCTTTAGTCACGAAGGCAGGTTTACCTCTTTACTCGGCCGTCCACCGCTGTGCACACTTCTTGCACCGCCGGCAACGATATCAAGGCCTTGTGGCGCAACGGATAACGCGTCTGACTACGGATCAGAAGATTCCAGGTTCGAATCCTGGCAAGGTCGCTCTATTGTTTTATTTGTATATCCGAGGCTTATGTAGATGATTTCATGACCACAGATACCCACAGTCATTCCCTCCTCCCATCATCAGCTGAAACGTCACCAGATCCCCTCCTCCCCTCCCATCTGTACCAGAGGCTGCCCCTCCACCTCGGACATACATACCATCACAACACCATGGTGGACCATCACCCTGTACGAAGGGTTTGCCTCCCTCCCACACTCCCTCCCTGGTGGGGAAAAAAATACATATCTGGACGTCATCTTGGTGAGGCGCAGTTCTCAGTGGCCGAGAGCCACAGAGCGAGTACTGCTCAACTAATCCGGGTGATAATGTGGGAGGATAGAAGAAATGAGAGACTAATAAACCCATATCTCAGGCTCGGATCGCCTTAAGAAGCTATCTGAAGGTTTATGTAACGTGTCCCATCCGCTGCGGTCTGGTCTGGGGAATTTTTTAATCCCGGTGGATGTTTTGCACTGATAGGCCGAGCTGCAGACGCGGGCGTGTAGGCAAATCTGGTATTTACTGGCTAATGTGGCAGAGTAATTAATATTGAGCCACCAGCATTAACATGGAGTTGCCGGATCGATTTGATAAGGTGAATTTAAGGTCTTTCTTTCTTGTGACTGGATTCGGAGCCAGTTCTGTGTGGTATATATATATATATATATATATATATATATATATATATATATATATATATATATATATATATATATAATATATTGTTGATACCGGGGATAAAACGTGTATTTCCCCTTTACTCGAGCATTTTTTCTCGTTATTTCCTGGCCCCGCTTCTATTCCTTTTGTTAATTTAACACAACACTACCCTTGGAGACTTTTAATTTAACAGGTCATGACGCGCAAACAAGTTAATTTCACAAGGGCCTACGTGGGCAATGAACCTTAGATATTCTAATTTCGTCTCTAATGTCACCTACGATCAGCTATGACCAATTTTACAGGTCACTAATTTTAGCCTAAATCTATACGTAAGTTTGGCGTATTCAAGTATATTAACATCGTTGGGTTTGTGACGGTGAGGAATTTTGTAATTTATATATTTTTCAGTATTCTTTTTAGCTTTTTATAAAGGTATATCATTCAGTATTTTGTGCCTGTTTTGTTTAGTTGACTTTTGAAAAAGAATATTTGGAAGCCTTCCTCTTGTGCAGCAACAGAATAGCAGAGAGCTTAAAATGTTGTGGAACAAGGCTGTGACAATCAGCTGTCGCGTCAGCTGATGGATGTAAACAAAGAGGCGACAACAGATAACTTCAGGTCTCACGGTCTGGTTTTAGTGCGGATGACATCAGGTTCCATCGCAGATAACATCCAGTGCAACATGGGCGCTGGAAGTACTAACCCTAGCAGCAGTGATACAGGTGGATGGATCGCAATGTACAAATGCACAGGTCACTGTACATTTTGTACAGTAACCTGCACAGGCCCCCTCCCACGCTCAGTGGGGACTCTGCAGTTGGCAGCACGTCGACCAGTTAACTGAATAGTTGAAGGTCCGTATTTAGAAATGGATGGCGGGCGTCAAGGGCTATATGGTTTTTCGATTAAAGTCGGTGAATTAAAGATTGTTCATGGTCGACAGCGGTGTTTGTGCCAGATGTGTCAGCCGTGGGGGGAGGTTCACGGTCGATGGGGGAAGATGGTATCGGACGTGTCCCCTCAGAGGTTTCATAGCATTCATGAGATGGTCTTGGGATGGGAGGGACATATACAACATAGGGAAGCTATTCAGTATCACGATCTAACGGCAGGGCAAACTCCTCCTGTGATGCAGGTTCTCCTTTACAGTAAGGTTTTCCCTGCTTTCGACGCATTATCCCAGGGATGCAAGCTTAATACTGAACAGACTCTTTGATATAAGCTTAACACTCAACAGAATCTCTGATGCAAGCTTAATGCTGAACACCCTCTTTCACTGATGTAAGTATAGAACACAACACCCACTTACAGTGATGTTGCAACTGCTCCACACAACAAACTTGTCCAGTGGTGTGACCTAACGACGCAGTAAACGCTGAAGATGATTATGTTTAGTGAAGGACTTCTTGACAGGTCCTGCAGCAGACCATCAGCAGCCTCCATCACGAAGCCAGCCACACCCCTGGGGGACTGGTAGGGAGCCATGGCCACAAGCCGGGGAGATGATGGTTGTTGCATTAGATGGTAGTTCCTGCAGCAGATGATAGTTCCAACAGTAGGTGGTAGTTCCTGCTGCAAGTGGGAGTTCCTGCAGCAGATGGTATAGTTCCTGCAGCAGATGATGGTTCCTGCAGCAGATGGTATAGTTCCTGCAGCAGATGGTGGTAGTTCCTGCAGCAGATGGTATAGTTCCTGCAGCAGATGGTGGTAGTTCCTGCAGCAGATGGTATAGTTCCTGCAGCAGATGGTGGTAGTTCCTGCAGCAGATGGTATAGTTCCTGCAGCAGATGGTGGTAGTTCCTGCAGCAGATGGTGTAGTTCCTGCAGCAGATGGTGGTAGTTCCTGCAGCAGATGGTATAGTTCCTGCAGCAGATGGTATAGTTCCTGCAGCAGATGATGGTTCCTGCAGCAGATGGTAGTTCCTGCAGCAGATGATGGTATAGTTCCTGCAGCAGATGATGGTATAGTTCCTGCAGCAGATGATGGTTCCTGCAGCAGATGATGGTTCCTGCAGCAGATGATGGTTCCTGCAGCAGATGGTATAGTTCCTGCAGCAGATGATGGTTCCTGCAGCAGATGATGGTTCCTGCAGCAGATGATGGTTCCTGCTGCAGATGGTGGTAGTTCCTGCAGCAGATGATGGTTCCTGCAGCAGATGGTGGTAGTTCCTGCAGCAGATGATGGTAGTTCTTGCAGCAGATGGTATAGTTCCTGCAGCAGATGGTATAGTTCCTGCAGCAGATGGTATAGTTCCTGCAGCAGATGATGGTTTCTGCAGCAGATGGTATAGTTCCTGCAGCAGATGGTGGTAGTTCCTGCAGCAGATGATGGTATAGTTCCTGCAGCATATGATGGTATAGTTCCTGCAGCAGATGATGGTATAGTTCCTGCAGCAGATGATGGTTCCTGCAGCAGATGATGGTTCCTGCAGCAGATGATGGTTCCTGCAGCAGATGGTGGTAGTTCCTGCAGCAGATGATGGTTCCTGCAGCAGATGGTGGTAGTTCCTGCAGCAGATGATGGTAGTTCCTGCAGCAGATGGTATAGTTCCTGCAGCAGATGATGGTTCCTGCAGCAGATGATGGTTCCTGCAGCAGATGATGGTTCCTGCAGCAGATGGTGGTAGTTCCTGCAGCAGATGGTATAGTTCCTGCAGCAGATGATGGTAGTTCCTGCATCAGATGGTATAGTTCCTGCAGCAGATGATGGTTCCTGCAGCAGATGATATAAATTAGGTGTAGTGTTGGTGTTGTTGCGGGGAGAGTGTCCATCCATCACGACGGCTGACCAGGATGATGGCTTTATGGGATTCTTAGTCTCTGAGGCGCGTCCGTGGGGCCACACACCGCTAGTTATGAATTAGTTAATGGCCACTCTCGGCGCTAATCGGCGCTGTTGCCGGAGCTTTACGAGGTCCGTTCCCGGACAGGGACACAAGGGCCTCCGTGTTTGCGTTCCACGGTGCGTTATTTATCTCTTTTTGATTAAAAGTTTTACGATATCGCGGTTGGTTGGAGGGACCGGCCGACCACTTTTTTGTCCATCCATCTAATTTCAAGTTCACGTGTCACCCTGGCTAATAACTCTCATTCCACCTGCGTCGGGGGACACAAACGGTGTTCTTGGCCTCTTTACCCCTCCCTCCACCCCCCCCACCCCACCCCCTTTCTTTTTTTTTCTAGGGGGTCCCTCCTTGTGTGTGCATGACGGAATTTTTTCGGAGGATCGCGTCATTTGTACGCCCGCGCCGTGAAGTGCGATGCCAGGGTCTTGCCTCTCTCTCTCTCTCTCTCTCTCTCTCTCTCTCCCACCCGTGCGCGCGGGCGCACCGGGATCCTTGCAAGACGCGAAAACGATCGACTTCGGCTTTTCGTTTGTTTTGCTCACCTGTGATTACCGTCCCGATCGAGTTTTTTATTGCCGATTATAAATCCCGAGTGAGTGTTATGATACAGCGCTCCTCCCGAGGGAGGAGAGCTCGAGGTGAGATTATCCGGTGGGGGATCGTGACCATCCGCGGCGTCAGGATGGAGAAAAAGAGGAGTTGAGGAGTAGGACACACACGTGGTCCTTTCAGTGGCTGGGCGTAAGGGCGGGTATTGCCTACCGAGTCGGAACTCGTAACGTGTTAACAGCCCTAATGAACGACGTATCGGACCATCAGGATCGGGTTTTATTGAGGGCTGGGGGGGGTGGGGTAGGAGGAGGGGGGCAACCAGACCTCCTATGGTGACCCTTCAGCTTAAGCCAAGGTCACATTTTAGTTCGCCCCGGAACATTAGAAATATCCGTGGCGAATGACTCGGGTCATTCACGCTGTGTACGGACGCCCGGTAAATTCACAAGCTTTTTTTAGGAGTGAAAATATATATATATATATATATATATATATATATATATATATATATATATATATATATATATATATATATATATATATATATATTTTTTTTTTTTTTTTTTTTTTTTTCCCTCCTCCTCACACTCAACCTTCATGAAAACGTTGGGCTGTGCACGTGAGAGTTCCCGTTGATTATTCATAGCCTGACCTCTCGTTGGTGACCCGTGTAAAGTCCTCTTCATGACTTTCTTTGCACTTGCCTTCATTGGTTACGCATGAAGGTGTTTATTCCACACGCTAAGTTCTCTTCACGTTCGCTCACATTTTTTTTTCATTTTTGGGATATATATATATATATATATATATATATATATATATATATATATATATATATATATATATATATATATAATTTGATATCTGATGCAGGTCTTTCGACAGACATTTACATTCATACGCCCCTATTCTCAAGACCTTCTCATGCCCTTTCTCGTCGACGATCGTCCTCTCCGTCCGTACTCGTCCTCTCCGTCTATACTTGTGACTCTCCTCGTCCTCCTTGCTTCGTTCGTCCTATCCGTCCGTTTAGCGACCCCCTCCTACTGCAGAACTCGCTCACGGGTATCGAGATCGTCTTGGAGTCGAGCCCTCTGGAGATATATTAACGATGTTCAGCGAACACACACACACACACACACACACACACACACACACACACACACACACACACACACACACACACACACACACATCCTCGCTGAAACCTCCCCTCTCTCAAGAGGTCGCCCACAGAAGCTTCCATTTTCAATTCCCACGAGTAGACGATGTCCTGCAGAGAGAGAGGGGTCAGTCATTACGGTGCTTCAGATGCATACCAGACGCTTGTTATGGGTGGATGTGTGTAGCAGGCTCACGATATAATGAGGATGTTTTATGCATATGCAGACTTATGTAAATTTACCTAATGAGGAGTAATTAGTTGTACTGCGTAATGATGGCGATTATTTCATCGGCAGTTAAAGCCATAGTCACCATATATTCAGGTCAGTATAAGATTTCATAGTTCTGTACAGTGGATATTATTCTTCGTTAAGTTTATAACTTTGTTGATGATAGTGTATGAAATATATATAATATATATTCTCTGTCCTTATTAACATTTCATACCGGTCCCTATTTTTGCCTTCATAAGAAAATATCGGTTGTCTGTACCTGTGGTCTGTTTCATTAAGACCCTGTCTAAGTATTGATGATTGATAGCACTATGATGACATGATATAGACGGCTTGTAGAGAGGGTGGTCAGCTTCGTGTTTGTTACACCATACATAACGTCGAGGCAACGAGGACTTGCGTTCAGGTGGGAGTGGGGAAGGGAGGTGAACCCAAGTTGAATCGGCGAAGAGAAATTACTGGATGGGGACAGGGGATCGCGAGAGGGAAGTCTGCCGAAAGATGTGACTGAGGGAGGATATTAGGACAGAGGACAGGAGAGAGAGAGAGAGAGAGAGAGAGAGAGAGAGAGAGAGAGAGAGAGAGAGAGAGAGAGAGAGAGAGAGAAGGGGAAATCGATGCTGGATGACTCGAAGGCCGGGGAAAGTCATCACGACCATGGTCGAAGATAAGAGTGTTATGGGCGAGAGAGTTGAGTCCCTGAAAGTGGCCCCAGCCGATAACCAGAAGAGCAGAGAAGAGGAGAAGTGGCCAGGAAGAGGTTAGGACACCATCCCTTCAATAAGCGGCCGTTTCGGACGTCTCGTTTTGTCCGAGGGGCCAAGATATTTTAGAATGCTTGAAGGAAAACGGACGAGAGGACTCTCACTGTGGACATGAGAAGTGGTTCACCTCCTGCAAGGGCAGGCGTCCTGCTGCTGACTAATGCAGTCATGTTGGGTACACATTGTCCACACCGCTTTCACCGTCTACACACACACACACACACACACACACACACACACACACCGCTCACACATCACCCTTACCCTCCCGATCCACTTTGCCCACACCCAACACATACTAACACAACGACCACCCATACCACGGTGTTGATGAACTACCCCACCTACACATACACACACACACACACACACACACACAGAGCCCACACACCAGCCGGACGAACCAGAACACACCGAGTACACCCACACACCCGCTGCAGACACCCACACACCTCCTTTTATTAACCACATCAGTTACGCTCACCTTCACACACGGCAAGCACCACACACGGTATCCTCACACTGTCCATACCACCATCACACTCCCCCCCCACACACTCCCCACACACACACCACCCACTAGACAACGCATCCCCGTCCTACGCCCTTGTCACTCTTGTACTCCTGGTAAAAAAAAAAGATATGCAAATAGATTTCGAATGAGATTTTAACCCGGGCAGCGAGCGTGTTGTGTCGAGCAGATGAGGTGAAGCTGTTCTCCATCAAGAGCCAATTTGCACCACCTGTGCCGGTGGGAAGGGGGCGGGGGGCGTCCATCCACCGAGGGGCTGCCGCCTTCCCTCCCTACACCATCCTCGGAGTCCATTTCCCTCCTTCTCTCCCTTCTCTCGGAGGGGAGTGCTTTCCCTGGAACACAGTCTGTTTCCCTCCCTGTCACCACATACACACACACACACACACACACCATCTCCCTCTTCAGGACAGTGTCTTTACCATACATGCCACTACCACCACTACCACACTCTGCCACACCAGCATCTTAACCATAGATTCCCTCCTCGTTCACCTATCCCTCCTGATCCTTCCTTCTTCCTCCTCCTCCTCTTCCTGGTGAGGGGCCTCTGCGATGCCCCCCGGGTTCATCAGGCAACACACGTGTCCCAGCCTCGACAGGTCGTGGCAGCCTCACTCGTTCGGAGGCGTACGTCAGGGCGGCAGTGAACGCGGCCATTGTCCTCCCTCCCTCACATGTGCATGTACGGCTCCGCCTCACTCTACACACCTCGACCATGATAACTCACATATCTCTCGTTGGACTCATAGGAATATATATATATATATATACGAGCAATGTGCATAGGAACGCGCACCTTCATAGAACATACAAACCTCCCACATTTGTGAGGAAGCGTCAGCAACAAAGGAAGAACAGCCTTATTAACACACATCCACTCTCTACCTGTCATGTATAATATGCCGAAACCAGACCCTACCATCCACAGCCGAGCCCCACGCACTACTCCATAGCTTATATGATTTACCATATATATATATATATATATATATATATATATATATATATATATATATATATATATATATATATACACACGTACAAGTGACTCGCACAGTCGCATGTAAATATACCGTGTCTCGTCACACCACTAAACACCAACACTCTCTTCGTGGACAAAACAACCACATGTTAAAAAAATATATATATTTAAGATTTTTTTTTTTTTCCCGTTCGCCCTCAGCGGCTACTTTATGGCGCGCCCCGTGCATATACACACCTCGTATCCCGTTACGCCACCATACACCTACCTTGTCTGACCATACACAACACGGGTCGATGTCGTGTTGCTGTACCGGCGTACGAGTTAGGGCCAGAGCTCTCCTTCCCTCCCTTGGTCGCCCCCTGCTGCCCTACTCTTCCCCCAAGCTCTGAACACGACGAACGGGGCACGAGATCCTCGGCAGTCGTGCAGGTTTTCGGGGTCGAAGCAGGTGAGAGGGGGGGTTCCACACTTTTACGTACGTTCGGCAATTAGGTGGCAGTTATTTAGGGTCGAGTTGGGTCATCCGGTCGCTTCCTCCGCTCCGCTGGTCACACGGAAAGGTCTGGTCATGCTTCGCCGTCATCACGTTGGGTCAAGGTCATGTCAGGTTATGGCGTAGTGCATGGCTGGCTCGTTCCTCTCTCTCGGGGTCATTAGGTGACTGTGTTCATGTGATGCATGGGGTTCAACAGGTGGCTAAGCTCGTGTTTTTCCAAGGCTTTTTTTTCTTTCAAGTGTCTTGTTCATTCGCGCCTATAAATCCACTGATAAACAATCACGGTTGTCGTGTCTCTCACTGGAAGGCAGGACATTTAAATAAACGCCTGGTTTAGTTTCTAAATATAACATCACAGGGTCTTGCCTCCTCCAGGAGAGAGACGGCGCTTACAAAAACGTTACCTTACACGTAATGTATTTACCCAGACGGTAGGTGACATCTGGCCTTCGCATACTCCCAAGATGATGCTGGGCTTGTAAAAATAACGCACCCACCCAGAAAAACTGCGAGGAAGGGAGGGAGGGTTAGTGGAATTTTTAGTCTCGCTGATAAGTACGTACACGAACAGTGTGAATGGAAACTCCACAATCATGCTCTTAACTGTTTGATAGGTTAATTTCAGAAATAATTTTAACTGTGTATGTCAACAGTTTAAGTGGAAACCTTAGCCATGCTCTGAACTGTGTGCATAAGCACATCAGGCCCTTGATGGCGCGACAACAGTGTCTACAAGCAGAGGTACAACATAGTAAGATGTAGGTAGGTTTATGTGGGTTTGACACCGCCGTGTACCAATGCCTACAAGCCCAAGATACAACATAGATGTACTACATAGGTTTATGTGTGTTCGACAGTCCTATTCACAGATACCCCGCAAGCCATCATAAGACACGGTAAGATGTAACTAAGAGTCTGTCAATTTAAAGAACCACTTTCTGAATTAACACAGCCATCCTGTGTATAAAACACTCAGCAACAGACTCTTCAAGGCCCCCTTCCCCACCAAACAAAAAAAATCAATGCTCTCAGTGCGTCAGTTGTACGACTGTACACCAGTCTGGTAGCGGAGTCGTGCCCAGCTATAAATCCTCAGATATACAATCTCTTGTGTCTCTATCTCTCGCCACGGGGAAGACATCATGAAACACATGGTTAGTCTCTGTAACAGACCTTACTAAATGGCTCGCTCTTCTACGAGGACTTGTTTTATGCCAGGCTTTGAACACCGCCGGCAAAAACTTCTCTTCTCCTCCTCCTCCGACCCCCCGAAAGCCCGACACCTGACTTAGTCAGGAAGAAGTTGACGCCAGGGTTTGAAGTACTCCCCCAAGACGCTGCTCTCCGCAGAAGAAACATGCACAGCAGATGCTCTAGTTAGCGGAGGTGGAGGTGGAGGAGGAGGAGGAGGAGGAGATGGTGAGGAGGCGGATTTATTACCAACCCCGGAAAATTATACGGGCATATGTGCCCCCTTCACTCCCTCCTCCATTCTGATAATGCTAATCAGTTCCTCCATAAGACAGACAGATTTCACTGAAAACCTGATGAGAATGATTTTATCCGACCAACATTTCGGTATTCGCTAAACAGGAATGTGCGAGATAGCAGGTTGTACATCACATAGGTATATGGATCACAGAGGTAACAGAAGACCCATTGCCTCCATAACGAGGTCACCCACAACACGAACTTGAGAGCGGGCACTCGGTGTGACAGGGGCCCGCGCCAGGCGGCGACTTACACTTTTGTAAGTGTGACATAACAAGGCTTACAGTGCAGGACCCACTCCACGTACGCTGTATGTCATTATGTTAAGGAAATGGCAGTATGTTACTCTGCAATCTGTTCATCTTTCTTCTCTCCTGAAGTGTCGACGTTTCCCTGCCCATCAAGTCTGTGTCCACATGGTGCTGCACGTCCCCTCCCTGTCAACATTTCCGTGTCCACCATGTCCCTCCGTCTACGTTCTCGTGTTTTCCATGTTAATGTGTTAACATCCTGGTGTCCCGGACGTTCCCGTGTCCCACCGTGTTAGCCCATCCAGCTGGGACTAGAAGAAGTATCACTCTCCCTCTCACTTTATACTCTCCTGTAATGGTCGTGGGGCAAAAAGTTATAAGCCTCCGTAAAACCTGGCCAGCTTGTCCGACATGGGCCGGGCCATCCCCACTGAAACGGGTCGAGAAAGATTGGGAGGGGATCCCCTTCAAGATAGCCTCTCCAAGAGGAGGAAGGGGTAAGATACCTTTCCAAGAGGAGGAAGGGGTGAGATACCCTGTCCAACAAGAGAAGGAGGTAGGACGAAGATAACCTTCCC
This sequence comes from Panulirus ornatus, assembly GCF_036320965.1. Classification (NCBI taxonomy): domain Eukaryota; kingdom Metazoa; phylum Arthropoda; class Malacostraca; order Decapoda; family Palinuridae; genus Panulirus; species Panulirus ornatus. The sequence goes on along the minus strand of NC_092237.1, from coordinate 59,901,055 downwards.
AAGGAGAAAGAAGGGCAGCAAGATCACTCTTGAGGGGATGAGGGGGCAGTAAGATAACTCCTTCAGCAGGATGAGGTGAGAGGAGGCAGGGAGATAACTTTCTCAAGAGGAGGAGGAGGAGGAGGAGGGGACAGAAGGATAACCATTAAGAACAGGAGGATGAGTTGGCATCAAGATAACCTTCGTAATAGTGGGAGGGTAATTGCCGCCCGAAATGCAGCTCCAGGTTGTTACGAATTCCTGGCTCGGCATCCCAGACAGCAGATAATTATGCATTCTTCAGAGCCGCGGCTGCCACCCCGGGCAAGAGGGATGACATTCTCGCGTCGCTATTTGTAGAGGTTGTTAACTTTTTCCTGGGCAAGGAGTGACGGGTTCCTCTCGGGCCGTGTTCGCTGGTAGGTCATTCGTGGGTATAGATAAGTGGGTGGTGGGGGTGGGATGCTCTAGTGGTAATGGTGGTGGTGATATATCCGGTGCTGGGGAGATGGTGGTGATGCCCTAGTGGTGATGAATCACGATGATGATGGTGGTGGTGGCGATCATGATGGTGCCCGTGTTTGGTAATAATGATGGACGATGATGGTGCTTGATGAGATCGGTTTGTGCGAGTTTTTCTAATGGTGTTGGTGATGATGATGGTAATGGGCATGGAAACGATGGTATTGACGGAGATAGTGATGACGATGGTGGTGGTGGTGGTATGGGTGTGTGGAGGGGCATGTCGCTTCACCAAAGAGGTGCGGACATTCCTGCTGTGGTGTTAACAGGGTGATGGCGGGCGGTGGTTCAGAAGACGGCTCCCGATAGATAGCGGCCTCCACCACGCCCACACGCCCGAGGTCATGGAAGAGAGTTGCACTTTGTGTGCGTGTAGGTGTCTGTGCGTGTGTATGTATGTATGTATGTTCAGGTATGCCTGCGTGCGTGTCTTCGTGCGCGCGCGTGCTGTGAGTGATAATGTTAGGAGGGTGTTGGTGTGGTGTGAGAGGATGTTATGCATGTTGTGTGTGTAGTAAGTTGTGTGCCAAGTCAGTATATTGAGGGAGTGTATGTATGTATGATTGGTGATGGTGGTGGTGGGGTAGGATACGTGTGTGTGTGTGTGGGTGTGGATGGTGGCGAGTTCATGATGGTGCGTGGAAGTCCGCGTTCAAGTGTAGTGGGATGATGAATGAATCACAGCAGCTCACAACACCTTCAACTTACGGTACCTTCAACCTGCTGTACATTCAGCATAGGATACCCTCAGCTACAGCTGCATTTTGTGAACTTTGGTAGAATTTCGAAGTCAGTTCGTGTTTATTGTAGAAAGACTGATGCTGTTGGCAGTAGTATTCGGCCAATTCTTATATACTTTTGTTATAAAAGTAATGGATACTTTCGATAATCGTATATTACATTACTTATCTCTTTTATCTCAGTAAAGTTTACTGTGAAAGTAGATAGCTGAAACGTTCGTTTTCGCCCACCTTAGTGTTTCATAAGGGAAGCTTAGTTTCGTCTCCAGTAAGATCCCTGAATTTAAGGAGAGCTTAGCATCAGCGCAGATACCCTCACCTGTAGATGATTTTACCAGCGTGAAACACCTGGACTCCCCAGGCGGCGCGGCCAGCAGGTTCCCCACTTAACTCTCTCCGGCCGTAATTTCACACACACACACCTGGACTTTACGCGTGCGTCCGGTTCTGGCGAGGGTCACCAGATGTGTCTTAACGTCCAGATGGATTGTAGAAGCGTGACTCTTCCTCCCCCCAAGTGGCAGGCGCGTGGCCGTCCTGTGGCTCTGCGGAGAGAGAGAGAGAGAGAGAGAGAGAGAGAGAGAGAGAGAGAGAGAGAGAGAGAGAGAGAGAGAGAGAGAGAGAGAGAGAGAGAAGAAGAAGAAGAAGAAGCCTGGGTGTTGTGGTCATCTTAAGTCTTTTTCTTCATTCTCGATAACCGATTGTTGCGTTTTCTTAAGTGCCTTATCGTTCATACGAAAGACTCACTCTTTCCACTCTATCCTTGGTCGCATTCTGTTTCTTGAGACCCGTACATATAATGGATTCTTTGCTTAACCATCTCTTCTCAAGTCTCATAAATACTTGAGGAAGGCGCATTAATGTGCCAGCTACTGTGCTTAAATTACGAGTTAAGTAAAAGCTGATTAGAATGTCAAGATTTGGATTTCATGTTATGAATCTATCTCTTGATTCTGCTAGGGAGTTTAAGAAATGGCAGAGGATGTTGGTATTGGGTGACTGCGAGGGGTAGATATGACAGGCGCCTCGGCAAGGGTGCTCAGGGCAAGGCTAAGAATGACAAAGGGAGGGGATTAAGGAAGGTAAGGGGAGTGAGACTAGGGAGTAAAGGGACCCGTGGGGATTAGAAGGAACGAGGCTTGAGGAGGAAGCAGAGCCATCCGGGGATAAGGAGGGTAACGCAGTGACGGAGGATGGTGCAGAGGGCGAAGCGAAGGGAAAGGATGGGTTAAGGGAGATTGAGGGATGGCGCTAAGGGAAGGAGGATGGAATAAGGGAGGTAGGAGGTGGTGGCTAAGGGAAGAGAGATAGGGTAAAGAGAAGGGTGTCGCTAAGGTATAGACTGAGGAAAGGAGAATGAGGAGAGCAGATGGATATAAGGGCTGGAAGTTAAGGCAAGGAAACATGTTTGGAATAACATGGAAATAACCTGCCTGATGCTTGCAAGATATAGCATGTAATTCATATTTGATGAGCTGAACAGATAGCCAGTCAGGCAGTGAGAGAGCTTCTATAATTTAACATTACGTAGAGGCGTGCCTCCTGCAGGAGAGAAACGCCTTCTTTGGGTAGGGGGATCTCATATGATATACAGGAACTTTTGATTGTCTGAAAGTACTTGACTGTTCGAAAATTATCATCCATTACGAACTTTTGCGTTACTCTCCTGTCTCGTGTGTATTCATGATTTGAGATACCATGGCCTCCATGTATAAGTTAACCTCTTCGGAGTTATCGACGTCTTCTCTTAATCTGGCTTTCCCACGTACTGCCCATCGTCAGGAGCTTTCCCCAGCTGCTGCCGTGCGAACACGCTCGTGATTAGAAAACTTATCGACCCTCAGGAACGCGGCGACCACCCTTGAAAAGTCCTCTGCCCCGGTCGAGAACTCCACCACCGTCAAGAGTCCCCGTCATCCTTAAAAAGAAATATCCTTTATGACCATAAGAAAAATCGACCCCCACCATTGTCTGAAGGTCTCCTACATCCATTAACCCCCTCCCTCCTTTTCCCGCTGCCTGCACAAACTTCGGAGCCATTATTACAAGCGCAACTTTTTCGTCAAGTCTTCCTCAGATCCATGAAAGACTCCCCCATCGCTGCTAGACCACCCGCATCACCCGAAGAACCTCCTCTCCACTACCTCCAGAAACACCCGCCAGCCGCCACCAGCATCTCACGCACCTCCCCCGGTCGCACCATGATCCACCCACGGTGTGTGTGATCAAGACGCAGCATCGGTTAACGGAGACGATTCTCTCCCCCACCCAGCAATTTGTCCCATGATTCCTCGCGCCTGGACAAATAGCCAGATATATTAGCCCGGGCGTCGCGGTCCTCCCGAAGGAAAATTAAGATATCACCTAACAAATGCCGCTTAATGCCACGCTTCGCCTTAAATGATAACTGTCCTTTTTTTTTTCCTCCTTACCGAGTTGGAGAGGGAGGTGCGGCTGGATACGACTCATCAGAATAATTCGTGCTTGAAAATCCTCGGAAATCACGAGTGGCATCGAGTCCGTCTTTTGTGGAGGAGGCGGCCGGGTGTGTTGTTGGGTTTTGTGGCGGTGAGGTTGTGGCGGTGTTGCGGTGGTTTGGTGGTGGTGTAGTGTGGTATAATGGTGGTTGTGGTGTGGCGGTGTGTAGGTCGTCAAGTGACGTTGCTGGTGGGTGGTGGTGTTTCGGTGCCGTAGGGGGTAGGGTGGTGTTAGTGGTTTTGCATCATCCATCTCTGTCCCACGCACCATCTATCCAGTCCTCATGACCTGACCTGCAGATGTACTTTGTATTCTGTACAACAATTCATATGATACTTTTCTTCTTTTTTCCCCGCTCTTCAATCTTAAGTACACATTCCTTCACACTCGCACATGTGCGTGCGAAGGAATGCGTACCCCCGATCTTCTCCTGCACCTGTTCATGTTCATTCATACCATTTACACACACATACACACACTCAGCACACACACACACGCACACACATACACATACACATACACATACACACAGCCTGCGGGAGCTGCCTCTAGCACCCACCACCATCAATCAGCACCGAGCTCCACTAATGGGGGCGATTGCTGCATGCAATTTGGTCAGAGGGTAAACCGCAGGACGCCTTCCCACTCCGACACAGCCACCACCAGCAGCGGCGCGCTCCAGGCTGACTGATGATGGCCTCCTCCTCCTTCAGGAGCGCACAGCTGCGTGCTACTGATCTCACTGGAGGCTGCTGATCTGAAGGAGATTTATGTATCATAGTCTATAAGGGATCCATGGAGGTCAGTGGAAAGGCTGTGATTTCTTTGCGTCTGGTGGATGCACGGTGAGGTGAAAATGCTTCGTGGTACCCCTACTTAGGTAATCTCTCTCTCCTCTCCCAAACCTGACCCAGAGTCCTGGTCGTCCTGGACAGTGTCCTCAGCTGTAATCACAACCAGGTGGCAACGACGACAAGTGTGGGAGGGTCGATCAGGTGCGGGGTGACTTCCGCCGTGACCTGGTAACGGGAGAAGCCGCAACCCTTTCGATCCAACTGCCACGACCTCCAAGAATGGATGGTGATGTTTTGTGGGCAATAGGAAGGGCAGAGGGACGGGAAAGGTGGGTGTCGTTTGCAGGGACCTCAGTCCTGGGTATTTTGGAGGAAACACAAGAAGCGGGTTGTTGGAGGGTGTTGGAGATAAGTGTGACCAGAAACGGAGGGTTGGGGCATTTTTGTGGAGAGCTTGGTGGGGGATGTTTATGGGGTACGAGACCACTCTATGTGTGTGTGTGTGTGTGTGAGAGAGAGAGAGAGAGAGAGAGAGAGAGAGAGAGAGAGAGAGAGAGAGAGAGAGAGAAGGAGGAGGTAGGCGGGCGACTGATGCGTTGCTCTCAGCTATGACAAATGGACCCTCCCTGTCACAATCATTCACTCTCACTCTGATAAGAATTCTAGACATGGTTGATCCCTTGGTGCGGGGCCGAAGGCTACAGATGGTTGAATTAAGTTGTTAATAGGTTATTGCCGGGCAGGGAGCATAAAGGAGGGATGGAGATAGGAGAGGAGAGGAAAGGGAGTGAGATTATTGGGAGGAGAATGAGTGATAAGGTCGATAATGGGAAGAATTAGATTTGAGAGAGAGAGAGGATTGGTGAGCAAGGGGGAAGGTTAGAATGATTGTGGAGGGCAAGAGGATCGGGAGAGGGTGTTTTCAGAAGGGGTTGTGAGGATCGGGAGAATTGGCGAATGGAATGAGGAACAGGAGGAAATATCATTTGGTTAGAGACGACGGGAGTCCGAGGTTGGAATGGCTGCAGGAGCTGTGAGCAGAGGATGTTAGGCCGGAGTGGTGAGGATGATGAAGAGGGGGAAAATAACCTTAGGAATAAAGTCATGAATCGTATGTTGCGATATGTAAATCCGGCTGAGCGAAGCGAGCCATCACTCGAGATTCGGTGATAAGTTTGTCTATGGAATGACCGAGGAGGGAGTTTGGTTGTGAGTGAGGTGTGGGTTGGGGTGTATCCTAACTACAACAGATTGGCGTGGATCACCTGTAATCACTGTGGCCACGGGTGAAAGCAGGCTTGACCGCCGCTGAAACTAGACACAAGAACGTGAAAATAAACACCGAAACCCAATGCACCAGTGCGGAAAGCGAACACTTGAGTTTAGTTTAGTCACGCCGGAACAGTGGTACTCTCTCGTTTTCTGTGCTCCGGACGGTGTTAATTTCACCCCAGGATATACCATTTGTGGTCCCCGGCCGGACTAATAAATTTTAGGATATTCTTGGTCGAAGAAGTTGGAGCCTTCCTGTAAATGGCTTTGGGATGGTGTTTAACCCAAGCCATGTATTACTCCAGGTACGTAAGATGTGATTCAAGTTTTAATCTTCACATTCAAGATACGTATTTTCTTTATTTGCACAGTATCCCACTCTTTTGTGTGTTTACAACTGAATGATATGAAGCTTACGTTTGTTTCCAGCGTCAGAGGTTCTCGGTAGATGTTCATGAAGGGGGAGGGACAGGTTCGTCGCCTCTACGCAGGCCCATGTAGACAGTGACGAGGCAAGACTCGACCCTAAGTCGATGATCGCGTCGGATACACAGGGGGTACGACAGACGCTCACCTTGGCAGGGGTCGCATGCCGTCGATCTCCTGGGCATGGCCGTGTAATTAATGGTGTTCATGCTCAAGGGGGCCGCCCGCTCGACGCTCATCCCAGCATGACGGGTGGACTAGGTGCTCAGCCAGGCAGGAGGGAAGGGTCAGGTCGACTCCTCCCCCTGGCAGGAGGAGGGGTCGACCTAAAGCTTGAGGTGGGCGCGGTAATTACCGTCTGGCTTGGCCAGCCCTCACGAAGGCAACTGTACAAGTCTGGGGAGGAGTATTTCACCCGTCAAGATACACAGCCAGATAACCTAACTCTGTCGTGACTCAAATTATACACTTTCCTTTCCTCTCCTTTTTTTCTTTTCTTTTCTTTTCCTCCTCCTGCTCTTCTTCCCCATCTTCCTCCTTCTCGTCGAGTCTTTATGAATGCAGGAGAATAGTTATTGGACGGGTATAGGAAGAATTTTTCCAAGCATTATTGTTGTTTCTTCGTTGCAGGGCACTGCTTAACCATAAGCCGACCCTGTACAGTGTTATTGCTCTGAGACTATTAGTAGAACCAGTAATTTTTAAAGTGGAGAGTAACTAAACTGTAATTTGATAACTTTGGAACGAGTAGAAGAAATGAGTTTTAAAGATGGAATGATATGAGTGATAGTCAATAACTTTGACACTAGTAAAGGCAATGCGGTTTAGAGAGAGCCTCTCTGAACGTTCACGGTGGAATGATAAACACTTTAACGCCTAAATAGAATCCAACTCGCTGGTCTAACTGTGTGTTGGTGAGGTCGGAGGTGATGAAAGCACCGAGCGTTGCCGTCATGTATGACCTCCTGGCCAGGTACCCAGCGCGTATTTCCTGAGCAGCACTCCCATGAGCCCAGCGACGGACCTCGGACCAGGATGGTGGGCCAGACGGTCCCGTGTTTGCCGGTCTTCAGGGGACTGGTCCAGCAGGAGAGACCTGTCGTGGGGGAATGGTCCAGCAGGTTGGCAGCCGTCTTGGGGTCTGGCCCAGCAGGCGGCAGCCGTCTTGAAATATTGGTCTGACAGGTTTCAACTGTCTTAGGGGACTGATGCCGCACATATCAGCAGGCATGGGGGAACCTTATCAAACAGAGCTCCCTAGTGCACCTGTTTTCTCAGTCATTTCTTCTAATATCTTTTCTTTTTCATTCCCTTTCCCATTCCTATTCATATGTCTTTCCTTCCTTGCCTTCCTTCTTCTTTTCCGTCATCCCGTATATCATAGCAACCCGTTCCTTCCTTCCATTGTCTCTACTTTTTGCTTCCAGTCGTCCTTCCCCTCCCTAATAATGTCTTCCAGCAGATAGCCTCGTTATAAACCATCACATCTGTTATTTTTCTTTCCCATGAACTCTCTTCTTCTTCTTCACCATTTGTTTTCCACTTCTCGTCTTCCATTTCTCTCTTTCTCTCCCCTTGTACAGTCCGCTGCCATCCCTCCCATACTGTTCACACCAACGAGTTATCGTCGTGAAGAAATTGTATGAATTCAATCTCGAATATAACCAGGATGGTCGTAAGATTTCAGTCTTCAGGTTGTGGTTTACGGAGTGTCCTCAGCTTGTGACACACGGAGTCGCAGAGCGGATGCCTTCGCAAGAGCTCTTGTGAGGGGTTGGCCTCAGTATATGACTGTGCAGTGGTGTTCAGTCAGCCGCTTGACTTAATGGGTAATGTGGTCCGTGCAAATTGTTACAAGCGATCAGGGAGGCGAGGAGCCTCGTTACTGGCCCATTTGTTCTTTCCATTATTACCCTTCTACCCGATGCCTCTGGCCGAAACCTTCCCCAGAGGTGTGTGTGGTCTTGAGTCGTGATCGTCAGGGCTTCCATCTGCTGTATTGACTCGACATGGTTCATCAGGCAGCAAAACAACTCTCTCTCTCTCTCTCTCTCTCTCTCTCTCTCTCTCTCTCTCTCTCTCTCTCTCTCTCTCTCTCTCTCTCTCTCTCTCTCTCTCTCTCTCTCTCTCCATCTTTATCTTTCTCTCTTAACCTCTGCTTATACATTCAACAGAGGCAGAAGCATCGCCCGAGTAAAGTAAAAAAAAATGATTTTTGCAGATTAGTCTGATCTTCGCTATGAAAGTGTCAATATATATTTCAGAGCGGGCGGCTGGAGGGGGAGGAGGAGGAGGAGTCAATAATCACACCTACAAGAGTATGGTCAGATAAGCCAGTGGTGGGTGAGACTGTGTGTAGCCACATCGCGTAGGAATGGAGGTGGAATAACAGATCCAGAGTGCCAGGAGGGTGGTCGTGACCGTCTGGAATATGGGTAGTGCGGGTCATAACGAAGAATGGAAAACGTAAGGGACCCAGTATGGATGGAGCCCAACCCTTCCCTGCGGCGTACGTTGAAGTCTCTGAAGTGGAGGACCTCAGGTAGGATCTTACGGGCCTCATGGCAGGAATTTACACCGTCGACGAGTTGTAGTTCCCCACGTTGCCATTGCCATCATCCGTACTCAGTGACGTGTCCCCTTGGAAGACATGGCGAAAACATTGAGCCCTAGCTATAGTCAGGAGGTAACATTACCTTGTCGTTCAGCCAGGCGGACTTCTGTCTCCTTGGATTATCATCGCCCGACACTCCCCTCCGGTCTGAGGCTTAATTTGTTACCACGCTGAGATGGGATGATGACACACTTGGACCGTGAAGAGAGTGTCGCACAGGGGGAACAGCCGTAGGTTAAAAACAGGGAAAAAAAGACCTCGGCAGCAGCTGCTGTGATAAGAGAGAACCAGCGGCGGCATCCGTAATAAGAGGATTAGGATCATTAGCCTTGAGACGAGTGTCGGAATTATTGTCTGCTGCCGTGTGAAGAGAATTAGCAGCACCTGGGAATAACAGATAACTGTATTAGGAGAACGACAACGACACAAACAGCAAAAACATCAATAACGGGACACGATGAAGAATTGTATTAAGAAAGCAGCAGCAGCAGCAGCAGTATTAACAGGATACAGAAGACACATGCGAGTGAACGTAACTCCTGCTGCGTCTGTTTGTCCACGGAATATTAGTTTTTTTCCTGTGCTCGTACGGTCAGTTTCAACTATTGAGTATTTATAGGGAAAGAATGAAGCGCAGGGAATTACACCTAACCACAGTATAGTAAAGCAGAAGGCACCTCCTCATCCCACCAGTCCCTCCGGCTCAACAGTATACTGCCAAGGATAGTTATGAGGGAAGTAAAGCATTCAGGAAAAGGAGGGATCTCTCTGCAGTACATTAGTCAACAGGGGAAAAGATGACCATCTACAGCCCCACTTCATGTCTCCTCTGTTAAAACCCGAGTTAACGGTAACGAGTGATGAAGTCGACCTCCCCGTTGCCTGTATTTCATTTTCGTAAACTTGATTTTCAAGATATTTGCATCTCGCGGGAGGCTCGAAGGGCGCCGCTCATTAGCAAGAAGAAACTGGTCGTTCTTAGATCGTTAAGCTTTTTCAGACGGTCGTTTACTGGCAGATAAATATAGAGGGAAACATATGCGTTGCGAGGTATTTTTACCTCTTTTTTTTTGTACGGACTTTCACAAACATATGAGAAATGAACGAGTGGGAAAATATTCGAGGTGGTCCTTCATGCTGCCACTAACAAGCTTTTAGGACACACACGAATATATATATATATATATATATATATATATATATATATATATATATATATATATATATATATATATATATATATATATATAAAATTCATAGGCCGGATCCTATATGACATTATCGACATGATGCTGGTTATCTGTAGCTTATAGTGATGATCGTGAGACGGTAGGGATGCTAAGATTACTGTTGTCTGATGAGAATCAACTATGCCGTAGGGGGACGTGATCTGACCACCAGGAATCAGGGAATATGGCAGCTGGTGTAGCGAGAGGGAGGGAAGGAGGACGATAAGATGATACTGGCCATCAGGTGACGCTGGTGGAGTGTAGCGAGGAGGGGGACAATCATGTGCATCTGAACCCCCTCGGGACGTCGTGTGTGTGTGTGTGTAACATGTAATTTCATTCTTCATGACTGGTGTCGCGACAGGGTGAGGGTCTTGGGGGCCCACAGACGGCCGTGCGTTTCGACGGCTTTTAGAAGCGACGATAGTCAGTGATATCAGGGCCACCTTGACTCTCTGGTCTCTGTGGGAAGACACTGTCTTAGCCCTAGTGTTTGGCAACTGGTTATCGTAGCGAGGGAGGTAGCGGACCCCCTGACCTACCTGCATTCCTCGTACCGAATTATAGGTATGTGTGGAATCATTTAGATTTATTCGAAGCTGAATTATCTTGGACGGGATTATTATCTCGCTGTAAATCCGGATGGCGGTCCGAAATTGTGATGGTTAATGACCGGTGTGAGTAGATGATTCATTTGTGTGACCCGCTGCTTGGAGTCGGTCCTACCTACGACAGCAAGCAAGACCTTCCTCCGACAGCAAGCGAGATTACATTGGAAGTCTTGTTTTTTCTTTACCATTTTTCCGAACGTAATTTGGAGATTTTTTTTTCGATCTTTTCATCCCCGAGGGAAAGGGGTCATTCCGGTGTCCTGCGTTTGTGTGTCGTCAAACGGAATTCTGATCCTGGGACACCACTTCGAAGGAAGATGATCAGGCCTTCATGAGCCATGCTGGATTGGTGTCTTTCAAGCCCTTTGGAGAGAGAGAGAGAGAGAGAGAGAGAGAGAGAGAGAGAGAGAGAGAGAGAGAGAGAGAGAGAGAGAGAGAGAGAGCCAGCCTTAGCAGCACCTCTGGGGAGCCAATGACCTGCTCTTGTAAATCTCAAACATTTTATTTTTTTTCCACCACTGCGGAGCGGACGGGCGGGGAGGGGGTCAAGCGTTCAGATCTCCAAATTACATAGTTATCAATTATGAATTAAGCCAATTAATTTTCACGTTGTTTAAGATGATGCGTGACACTCTTAGACCGACATTGGTGCTCTCCAGTATTGATTATAAGAAAATGGTAATAATTCACGAATGGAAGGATGATACAGTAATTTTATAATTTTAAAAGAATATATAGAAAAATGAATTGAGTGCACCACATAAGTAGAAATCAGATCTCTCTCTCTCTCTCTCTCTCTCTCTCTCTCTCTCTCTCTCTCTCTCTCTCTCTCTCTCTCTCTCTCTCTCTCTCTCTCTCTCTCTCTCTCTCTCTCTCTCTTTCGTGTGTGTGTGCGTGTGTATGTGTCTGGACAGTTAATCTGCTTTTGATAATATTGTATCGGAGATAATTTTCCGTTAAGTCTGTGAGGGCGAAAGACCTTCAAAATTACAGCAGTATAAAAACTTATAGATTTATTACCAGTAATGATATGTCGTGTTCCCTGCCTCCGCTAATGACTGGATGACAATTGGGTCCAATTTTAGTCCGAGGAGACAGCAGTAATGGCCTGTAAGTCACTTGTTTGCATGGAGGAATGTGCGGAGATGTGCCAAGATCACTGTGGGCGGAGGGAAGTGTGTGCCTGGGACACATGGCGCGTTTGTGGATTCCGTGGAGTGGAGATGGAACGCCAAGTGGAGCGTAGAGCTCAGGTCCCGCGACTGTAGAACTCCCTCCTCCTCTCGTGCTGCACAAGACACCTGGTGCATGCGTGGACACCGTGCTGTGGAGGTGGAGCCCCTACGAGTGTAGAACTCCCTCCCTTCCCTTACTTACTGAGGCGATTACAGACATGTAATCACAGGGGATATGATTCTTACCACCCACAGTGCCATATTCTGGAGGTGGTGTTGTGAACGGAATCTAATTAGCGTCCAGAACTCTCCGGTATATGTTGGTTGAAGTAATCATTTGAGGATCACATGTACGCACCAAGCCCCGTTGTATCACAGAGGTAAAGGCCTGACTCCTGCGGGTCGTTCACATCCTGCCGATGCGTCGAATCATAAAAATGTCCTCCACTCCCCAAGCCTTAAGGGTAGGTCTGGTGGTGGGAGATTACCGAGGTGAACGCTGAGTTGTGCTTGACATCCAGGTAGTAATTCCTGGCCCTCTGACGGTAATGACCTCAACAGGTCATACACGTTCACCACCTGCTCCCTGATACCCTCGCCACAGTGCATCATCCTTGGGGAGAGAGAGAGGAAAAAAAGTGCAAAACAAGACTTACTTGTCCAGGAGGCCGGGGCGCTGGTCCGGCAGGCAAGCGAGGGTCCTCACCCAGTGCGACACACACGCAGTAGTTTAAGCTCAAATTGAGATATTGGTTGTGAGGCTACACGGAGAATCGCTGATCATGGGGTATGCCAGTCCCCGCGTCCGGCTTCCCCGACCCCAACCCCGGATACCATTAGCTTCCACACACACACTCCCTCACAGCCGTCGTATATGGCGTAACAACCTTGATTCATTCACAGGAGATGTTATTCTTTTGCCTTAGGTTTGTTAGATTTTATTCATACGTGGTACGTTCAGTCTTGTCAGTTTTACTTTATCAGGGACTGATTAGGGAAAGGCAGCAGTCTTTTCTTTTACTCTTTTCTCTTTAAGAACCCCAAAGAGACTTTTTACAGACAGTTGGATAAACAGGTAATTATTACGTTCTTTATGCCATGATTAACTGTTCGTAAGGTGGCAGCCTACCCAGCGAGGAGAGTTACGTTAATTGGCAACCATATACACGTGACTGTTGCTGGTCTTGCACAGCATCAAGGGGCGAACCCACGTCCCATGGGTCGAGAATGGAGAGAGGTCGCTGCTGCTCTGCCGTGTGGCCCCTTGCTTTTAATTTTACACCTCTATTTGTCACTGTGATGTGAGTGGCTTCAAGTGAAGGTAGGGGGTGCTACAGGGCGGTGCTCTGTCGCCGTGGCTGTTTGATCCTTTACGTAATGAAGTAGGGAGGCAGAAGAATGCTTCAAGTATGGAGGGGGTGTTGCGTGGTGAGTCACGGAGGGAATTGCAGCCACGGTTGAGTGGTGTTGAGAAAGGGAATGTCTGATGTGGATATTTGTTACAAGATGGCTGAAGTATTTGACGGGAACCGTCGGCGTCCAGAATGTAAACTCACTAGCATGGGATTGAGTATCTTAGATGTTTTGGGACGCATCTTAATTTTCGAGAGGGCGACAGAGTTATACAGGAAGTAAGTTGTAGCTGTTCTTTGTGATAATCACGAGGGTTGGTGGACATGTGTGGGGAGAAGTGTTGGAGGGTACTGGAGGAACAGCATAATTCTTCATAGAGGGAGGTGTGGCTGAGTGAGGCTACCTTGGCAGTGATTTATTATAATTTGATTCATGCATGGTTACGTATTGAAGGAATTACAGAAAACGTACGAGGATAAGATGGAAGAAACAGACTTCTTACATCCCCAGGAACCGCACAGTTTAGCCCTCCACCTTGTCCAAGACTCTCCACAGCAAGTATGACAGCACGTTACTGGCCGCATTCTTCTGATATTAAACCTCCCTGCCTGGAAAATGTCGTTCTGAAAAGGGAAAGAAAAAGCAAATTATTGAGTTTACTCCTGGATTACACGAGCTGTTCTGAACGCTAGCTACCAATGACCCCTTTCCTGCCTTCCCATCCCCTTTCCACGTCTAGCATCTGTGCCATCTGACGATACCTCCAGCAATACCTCCTCCCTCCCAGTTCCACCCCTCTTTTCTAGACCTCGTCTTCTGTTCCCCAGCACCTTGTCGGGCGCCCCGGTACTTCGTCTCTTTCTACCACGCCTTCCCTGCCCCAGTACTTTGCTTCCTCTGGTATCTCCCGCACCCCAGTACCTCCCCGGATCCCAGTAACACATCCTCCTTACCCCGGTATCATCCCAGTCCCAGTCCACAGTTGTCTGCTTCTGGAGCACGACTCCCACGCCCCACTGGCTTGTCCCTGCCTCTCCCTCCGGCCTCCGGGGAGCGTCTTCTGCTGCGACTTTTACATCAGGTCTCGTTGTGTCGGCGAGGAAGCGGCCAATTTAGTGGGATGTCAAAAGTAGTGAAGTAGTGGAGCGGGTGAGGCCCCGCGTGATGAGTAGTGCTGCTACCCCCTGCCTCCCTCCCTACCCCAGCAGGGTGCGCGGGTAGGCAGGCTGGCTAAGGGTCGTGAGGCAAGGCAGGGGAATAACTCTCAGCTTTTACTCACACCTTCCATACTTATTCACCGAAACGCAAGTCACCCCACAAGTTACCTATTCCCCACCCCCCCCCCCCCCCTCTCTCTCTCTCTCTCTCTCTCTCTCTCTCTCTCTCTCTCTCTCTCTCTCTCTCTCTCTCTCTCTCTCTCTCTCTCTCTCTCAGTACCGTGCCAAGCTCCTCTGCAACTGGTTTCTCGGCTCTCGATGGTGCTGCCTCGTCTACGCCAAACGTAAGGAGACAGCCTGACGGGAGTTGACGAAAACGTTTCTTTCGGACATGAACACCTCAGGGTCTTATGGTCACCTCGAGCACCGTGTACAGTGAACACGACCGGCGGTGTTGGCATCGCTGGGCACTCTGTTCATTCGTAGGGTGCCAAGGTTTGGCGACAGTCTCTCTAAACTCAAGCTCCACTCGACCAGTTTCGATTCCTCGCGTAGTCAAAGAACAGGTCAGGCAAAAAACGGAATATTAATGCGAGTGTCGTATTGCACTGTGACAGGAGTCATAAGCTTTGGTGGATTATGTCTGATTTTTAATTGCACTTAACTTAGATTTTAATACTTGGATGATATGTAGCGTTTTATAATCTTCGTATCCCGAAGATTATGTGAGTTCGGTATTCAGAGAAGGTTAATGATGCCAGCAAAACCAACACGAAATTTGCCGGATTATTTAAAACCCACTTGAAAGGGTGGTGGAGGTGGGGAATGTAAGGCCAATTAGTGTGAAGTAAAGCTCACTCATTAGCGAGAGTTGAGACACCTTGTTAGCCCCAACATGCCACCGGCGTGTCACATCGACTCGTTAACGACACTGACGGGGAGCCAGATCACAGGTCCCTCCGCTCGCTCATGTGGGGCGTTTGCGTCGCGGTCAAGTACGTGGGGTTCAGCCTCACCTGCTTCTCAAAGCGACTTGCATGTGCAGAGGTGTTGCTTTAAGGGCCCGTATTTGGGGTTGCAGTGGCCAAGGTGTTCGCTTCGGCGCGTGTGAGTTGTGTGGCTGGGGTGGGCTTGTATGCTGGGTGGGGGCTCACAAGGGTGGCTGGTATGTTGGGGTTACGGCCCAAAAGTTGGCTGGTATGTGGGGTTGTGGCTCAGGTTTTCTGGTATGTGGGGCTGTGGCCCATGCTTGGCATGGTATGTGGGGATGGTTATGGCTGTAAGTCGGCCGGTACATAGGGTTGTGGCGCACAGTTGGCCAGTGATGTGGGAGTGCGGCTCACGCTCGGCCAGTAGTATGTTGCTGGGTTGTGCGGTTGATATAGCCCTGTTTGCTCCTGCCGCAGGTCTGGGTCACCTCAACCCCACCGTCGCCATAAGTGGCAAAGGGTAAAAGGTCAAGGCTAGGGGATAACCTACTAATTTACATTAAAGTCCCACAAGCCCTTCGCCCCTCCTCCCTTGAGTAAAGTTGGACTGTAAACAACATCAAGGGACAACGAGATAGTGGGGTTCGAACCCTGACACTGTTGGTTCTTGGGTGGTTGTTGAGGTTTTCTGTGAGTTTTAGGTGGAAATGAGGGAGAAACCAAGAAAAAGAAAATATGGCAAACATGATTGCTCACAGCCCCCTCTGGTCCGCTAGCGTCAGAGAGAGAGAGAGAGAGAGAGAGAGAGGGGGGGGGGGGAGGGGGAGGGGGGTAGCGCGTGTACCATGCTATTACTCAATTCTCCCAGGGGAGGTACACGGTATGATGACTGACTGAGTGATGATGCGGAGCGACATCTTCGCATCTCAACTGACACCGGTTTTGTCACTTCCGCAGGTGGAGGCGACCGCAGACAGTTCAACCAGAGAGAGAAAGAGAGAAAAAAATGAGTCTGTTATGACTAGTATTTGCTGGAGTTGTGTTGTTGGTTGTGCTTGTTGGGCATAAGTTTTGATGGAAAGGCGAGGGAGTTGGTGATGGCTTCAGTAAGAGATGGCTTTCAGCTGGCTTGAGAGGTGGGTTCCAGGAGCTACATATGCAACATATCCATAGGAAACTCGTAGTTTGACTCGATGCCAGCGGAATAACGAAGATAACATTCGGTTCAATTCTCCTGAAGAGAAATACAGCGTCACCGATTGCCAGATTGATGAGGTAGTGGTTGGGGGGATTCGACTCGTATGGTATGAGGCGAGGAAAGTGGCACCAGTGAAGTGTGCTGGCTCTCGTTGCTGGTGTACTGGCGGTGGTACTGTCTCGGGGCACAGGCAAGGAAGGGTCGGTCTTGAGGACCGGCGGGAGTCCAGCGTGACGCTACGCAGCCAGCCCTTCTCTACCCCCTCCTCCACCTCCTGCTATAAAATACGTCCAGTGACTAATTTGGCACCTTAAAAGCCCTGGCAGAGTAATAATCAAGATGTTTGTGGTCCTGGCCCTGGGCTGTTATTAACCCAAGGGTGTTGCGTGTCTCCTCGAAATTTACCAGTTTTTATGCGAGATGTCTTTTTTTTTTTTTCCTTAGAGATTATATCCTCTCGGGCCATTAGAACGGTAAGATTGGAGGTAAGGCATCATGAAGATGTAATTTGACGGTGATTTACCTCATCTTTGTATTTGTATTTGGTCAGAGTCACCTGACGCGCCCTCATTTTGTGGTCGCACTTGTTGGGGCTTCGTGGACTTACCCGGCAGCAGTAGCAGGAAAGCATTTATTACTTTTTTCCGTTTTTGAACAGGAGCTCCTTTTATGTGGCCATCGTTATCAATAACACCAGCGGACGAAACACTCTTACATTACGAGTAACACTAGCAGGACCGCTACCACTTGGGGCGGAGGACGTGAGCATATCTTGACTTCGCCGGCAGGAGATAAAGTAGTGGCATCGGCAGAAGCAGCAGCAGGCGGTGATACCCGTAACAGAGTCGGTAGCAACAGCAGCAGCAACAGTAGGGGTGGTATCGGCTGCGACTACAGGAACATCGCAGCTGTAGCCACAGCAGCAGACAGCCTGAGGGGGATCCATTGCGTATCTGGACGCACATCCCATTCCTTTTGGCTTTCACCAGACGTTCGCATAGTGAAGACAGGACTGACGTAACAGGCAGGACGCCATCAACTCGACAGGTCCTGGACAGTGATGAGACAGCCAGGCTGTCAGCACCTCAACAAGACCTGGACAAGCCTGACGGAACAGACGAGCTAAAGTCAACACAGCGTGATTTGGACGGGAGTGACGGAATAGCCGAGCTGTTGATTTCACAGTGACAGTCTGGAGACAGAACGGACAGAATAGCCCAGCTGTTGTCATCACGCGGACAGAACTTGGACAGGAGTGACTGAAAAGCCGGACTCTTGTCATCGCCTCAAACAGGATCTGTACCAAGAGGAGGCAGATCACCAAGACATGGGAAGAAGGAGTTCATCTTTATGCTTTAACTTTTGCTCACGTCTTTACCTCCACTTCTCGCGTCTTTCAAGTAACTGATCTTATTTAACATCTTTTCCTCCTCATTTTCTGAGGTTTTGGTTTCAAGGTGCAAAATCTTCGTTGAGGACTGTTAGTGATGGAAGAAATTGCCTCCACTTCTCATATTAGTATGATGATAGCTAGAATGACACTAGAGTTATCATGTGCACATTTCAGATGCAGATTCCAGCTTAGTGATGATGTAATTATTAAACAACCGGGAAATCCACGTCGACAGCGAAGTGACGCGTGGGAGGAGGACCACTCTTGGTGGGGAGCTGTCAAGGCTGCGGGTCCTGTACGCCAGTGGTAGGGTCTTGGGGCTTTGGGTCCTGCGTTCTCATAGACTGGCTCATGACGCCATTAGTAAGAATATCATCACTCTTAGATGTCAGACTGTCAGGATCTGTAGCCAAGGCTGACAACCCTGAGACTCTTTTAAATTCATCAGTTTAAAGAGCCACACAATGACGGAGCAGATCCTTTTGAAAAGGAGTTGAATGGTTGAATAATTTTGACGTATAGTCCATTTGCCTTCAATGGAAGATATGAAAATGCCCTGCTTTTAAGAATATTCCCTTCCTCTAGGCTTATTATGCAGCATGGGTTCAGAACTTATTTTTTTTAGACCAAATAAAAGTTTCGGGTATATTAACACTTATTGTATATTACATACAAAATGTGATACAAGAAGTGATATTAAATTTGCTCAATGGTCTTGATCGTGACGCATTTTGTGCTTCTTTTGGGTACAGTAAATTGTTTTTTTAGTCTTTAAGAATTTGTTGATCATTGTATTTCCCCGCAGCCACTCCTCAGAGGATCTTAACAATGAGGCTGAAGTAATCTTGTGGAGAGAGCGACAAGAGAATGAGGAGGTATGCGTGTACATGGGAGAGTGAGGAAGCCCGTGTCTGTGTAGGAGAGTGAGGGAACCTGTTGGTTGTATTGGGAGAGTGAGGAAGACTGTGTCTGCACGGGAGAGTGAGAATGTCTATATATGTATAGGAGGATGAGGAAGCCTGCCTTTGTATGCAGGGGAAATGGATACGTCTTTGTCGAGTGAAGAAGCCCACGCACTATGTGGGATGCAAGAATGAATTTGCGATTGTCTGTTGGAGGGGGAAAAAAATAATCGAATCTCATCACAGTTAAGAGAAGAGTGTCAGACGAGCGAGCCAGGGTGCTGACCCAGGCTGACCCCTCTGATTATTGACCTTCTTGACCGCTGACCTTATCGTGTATTGGTGTTCGAACCCCGGCACGAGGTTCCGCGGGTAATCACGGTAAATGTTGCTTCGCTGACTCCAGGTGGAATACATGGGCCTCACCTGGACCCCAAGGTTCCAGGATTGATTAAGGAAATGACCTGATGATCAGTATTACCTTTTGAGTCCGGGATTGTTCCCTGAGCGTGGTGTATTAAGATAGACCTGTTGGGGGGAATTGAGTCACTATGTGGGTACGTGGGAGACAGACGGACGGACAGTACTGGTAGAGAGACGGATGAACGGATGGACGGACGGACAATACTGATAGACCTACTTCGACGCTGATGCGGGAGCTAACCGTCTATCATTTTTCTGTCTTGATCATCCTTCGTCTCTATCTTTTCTTCCATCTCGTTCCTCCTCCATTGTATACCTTCCTTCGTCTCTTCTCCCTTTGCCCCAACTACGGTTGTCTGTTGTTCTCCACGCCCTCCCTCCCATCTGCCCCTCTCCAGTTCCCACCTCTCCTCCCCCCATCACGTCTCCACCCTTCTCATTCCCTCCTCACTCCATGAATCCCTCCTCCCTCCCATCTCTCCATCCCTCCCAGAGTCGGGCGTCTTGCTTCCCGTACTGCGAGAGCCGCCGAGAATTAGCCTTACAAATTTTTTGCATGAGGTAATCCGTGAGGGAGGGAGGGCAGGGCTGGGGGCTTGACGCACTAGGGACGGAGGTTCCCCTCCAGCAGGGACGTGAGCGCTGTGCACCGCCTCACAAGGATCTTCCAAGCCACGTCACAATGGCACTCAAGATGCTCTTTGTTCCCCTCCATTCATGAACCACCGGATGTGGCAGATCTTATTTCTCCAGTGCAAATTTTTTCGTGTTGGGATATACTGAGATGTTTTATAAAGGGGATTGAAACCGACCATTGAGAGATTATGATCGAGGTTTTGTTCGTCATGAGAAATTAGAACAGTTTTAAAACCTGTTTATAAAGAGGTGATGAGAGGTAACACAGTTTGAATCTTAGATGTCATTTGAGTCAAGCATAATGGATGTGATGGGCATTGCCTTTTTTTAACATGCCCATGGGCTTTGTAGATGGGTGAGGACGTGCGAATTTTCTCCTGGCGGCGTAGATGACGACCTGCCAGTTACTCCTGGCGGCGTAGATGACGACCTACCAGTTACTCCTGGCGGCTTAGATGACCACCTACAAGTTTCTCCAGTCATTGTTGGTGGATGAAGAACTTTTAGTATAAACGAGATAGATCGTCGAGGCAGCAGTGTGTGTGTGTGTGTGTGTGTGTGTGTGTGTGTGTGTGTGTGTGTGTGTGTGTGGTGGTAAGAGTTATGGTCGGGTGCTGGACCCCAAGGATGACTTAATGCGGTTTTTTATTACCGTTTCAATTAGCCGCGATGATTACGGCGTTTTAGTGGCTTCAGCCGCATCTTAAGTTGAGGGAGAAGGGAAGATAGACAGGGGTGACGGGGGCTGGAATGTTAGGTAGGGGGTTTGAAGCTGAAGGTGCCGGGAATGTGTTTGAACGCCAGGAATGCCATTTAAGACAGAAATAGTTTGGTTGGGCGATGCTGACCGACCGAAGAACACTTAAGAGAAGTTATAGCGCATGATGCGCTGATCCTTTATAGCTAAGTGGAATGATTAATATTGAATCATAGCTCAATAAATTATGCAAGAATGATGAGGGTCCACATTCCTCATGTACATATATACCGTAACCATATCAAGAGACTTTGATAGATGGTGTTTTCTGTGGAGATAACCCCCTCCTGAATATATTTGCCGTTGAAAGAGGTTTATTACGAACGGTCGGTGAGTTTGGTTTGGTCCTTGTGTTACACATCTGATAAGGATACGACAGCTAGGGAAGAAGAAAGTCTTTGCCTCTTCTTTCTTTGGGGAGTGTAGCTTACTGACGCGTGGGTGGTGAAAATGTGATAGTGTCCTTATACAGTACTAGCCGTGGAGATGACCTGATGCTGTAGATCAGGGCCAGAGCAACAGCATACTGGGCTAATAATAAGCAGCATCAACGGTGATATCAGCATCAAGCGTCAGCGTTTGAGACGCCATGGTCATCATCATCAACCTTCGGCGTCACCATCGTCAGGGAGCTGGTGGAACCGGGCGATAAATTCAAGCAAATCTGTCGCAATAATCACGACGGTCGCACACTGAGACTTGTCCATGGCAGAGCGCAGTGCAATAATGCTGTCACACGATTGCATCATTTTGATGTAATCACGATATTGTTTTTTTGGTCTCATTGTGTCCACAGAAGGACATTTTGGTTAATTGTGTATGTCACATCCAGGTGTTGAGCCTGCTATGAAGAGATAGCGAGTGCTGTTACCGTGGGGTGAAGTGTGGTGTGGTGGGGGCGAGCACCAGGAACACCGTGCGTAGAGGCCAAACAAAGCAACGTTAACGTCCATTCACACCGGGTGTAGAGCTTTGGATCTTTTGTTTTTTTCTTCTCTCGTCGTAAGCTTAGAAAGCCTCGGGTCTGACAGAGGAGTAAAGGGGATGATAGAAACAGTAGAGTGGGTGAGGGATGTATGGGTAGGAAATGTATATAGAGTGTGGAAATAATGTGAGAAAGAAGAATAGAAAGAGGAGAGGCGGCGGCGGTGGAGCAGGGTGGGCGAGTTGACAGAGTGGGGGTGGGAGGTATAGATGCTGGAGTTAACGATGAGTGAAAAGTGTAATATGTGGCACATTCTGCGCGGGGTGTTGCAGGGCGGTGCCCCTCTGATGGTGGTGCCCCTATGGTGATGCCTCGGTTTGCTGATGGTGGTGGTTTGACCGTCTACGGTCCACCCCCCTCTTTTTTTGTGGTGGTGCTCCTGGGGTGTTTGTTTGTGGTAGTGTTCCAGAGGTGTCTGTTTGTGATGGTGATGCCGATGCGTCAGTTTGGGATGGTGATGCTGCTGCTGTGTATGACACATCGTGGTGGTGATGCACCTGTATCCTGTTCTGGGAATCCGTTTTTATTTTTTTCCGAGAAACTGATGATCTGTAATTCTTTGCGAGGGAAAGAGGGGAAGCCAAGCATATAACGCAGACATGGACAGTTGCAGATACCATAACCTCCCTCTCTCCCCCCAGTCCTTCCCCTAGTCTCTAGCAGACCCATCCCTCTCTCTAGCCTCTCCCACAACCATCCCTCTCCCTTTCCCTCTGGCAGGCCCTGGCCTTGCCTCACCTCGAGAGAGAAACATTAGGTGGGAGGGCACTTGAGGAGGGGGGAGCTTTATGGGCTGTGGTGGCAGGCACCCCAGCCACACTACACACACTAATGGCTTAAAAGGCGTGTTCTCCCCCCGCTGACATGTGCCCAGCCACACCACCCAACCGAGCGGAGTGCAAGTGTTTGGGAGAGAGGAGACCAGAACTAGGAGGAGGAGGAGGAGGATCGGGGGAGGAGTAGAAGAGAGAAGAAGAAGGGTGGAAGTGGGAGAAAAGAATAGGAAATAAAAGGAATGTTAGGTGTTGCTGTAGGTATGTCCTGAGTCTGTGATGGACGATTGGGAAATGTTTGATGCTCTCTTGCATTTGAATAATCTTCGTGCAGTTGATTCACCACCCGTATGTACTAGTTTATTATTTGATGACCTGAGGCTTCTTAAGGTATGTATAGTATTTATTTGATGAATGGAAGCTTCCTTAGATACATATCAAATTTATTTCATATCGATGTCTGAGCTTAGTGTGTTTCTAGATCACACTTATATCTGTATTTATTGATCTCTTCATATCTTTATATGTTTTTTAATCATTGATCTTGCGAGGAGTGAACTTTGTCCTTCTGCAAGTCGTTACATTGGACACACCAATATCCTTTTCCTTCGTATTTCGCTTCACTGTGAGGTGGCACAGGGCCGTGATGAGGGTCAAGTATTTCGTATTACTCCCCCTCCAGCCGTCCGTGTGTGCACGCTCGCGTTAAGGCCGTACTTTCGTGCGTAGTCCACCACACTCGCTCGGCTCCACGTCCCCCTCGCCCCCGCCGTATTTCACTCGCGTTTGAGTTGCCACATGAGCATGAAACGCATCCGACTATTTTTGGCTCCGATCGAATGTTACGGCGTGCGTGCGTGCGTGCGTGCGTCAGTCTGTCGCGTCCTTAATCACACCAAGGAAAGATATACGAAAGTATGTACTGCCTCCCCCTGGGTGACGCTCTGGCCTGGGTGACGGGGGGGCAGCACCTCAGCACCCTCTCCACTAGGGTGACTCTGTCCACAAAAATGGCGGAATTAAGTGATTATTCAATAAAAAGCATTTTTGTGGTCGACTGGTTTGTAGTTTTGCGTTTGGGATATTTTGGAATTCTTTAATCCTTCGTTTAATCTCGTCTTCTGCTGAGTTTCTGGAGGGTTTGATGACTGTTCTGGCAACCAGACTATGGTGTCCACCATACCCGTAGAAAGCTACCACCAACCTCCACCTCCACCTCCCTCCTGCCTGCACGATTTCAAGGAAGATGTATTTCGTCCATTGTGAAACCGCGATCCCTCCTCCCCCCACCCACTCTATTATCTTCCTCTCCTCCCCTGCCCCCTTCCCTTACCTCTCCTCCTCCCTCTTCCCCCTTCTCCTTCCCCTCCATTGACCCTTCCCTCACTAGCCGTTCGCCACTATCACTTGGCTCCGGGCTTGGGTGACTGACTGACTTCTTAGTGCCCACGCGTACGCTATCGGTTGCGTGTGTACGCGTGCACGTATGCACTGTACCTGTGTAAGTGCGTACGGGTCGTAATTTTCGGCGTAATAGGGTAGTCAGGATAATCTTGGGCAGTAAGTGGGTTGGAGATACCCAACTGCTGCCACAAATGGCGCCCCGTCCTGCGGTGCGGAGAGAAAAAGAACACAATTATCGTAAATTTTAGATAACGCCACGAGTAATCGGGGCTCTGCCCAGCCAAGAATATATATATATATATATATATATATATATATATATATATATATATATATATATATATATATATATATATATATATATAATTGTACATTTGCCGAAGCATTAGCCTAGTGATCACCCAGAGAAATACTAATATTTCTTATTGTACATTAAGTATCTTGTATTTCTCAATAACACTTTTGAATGATTTGTTTTTTGGATGAAGATCTTGGTCGTTTATCACAGTTAGTTCTTTATATATATTGCATTAAAAGCAATGTAGATCATTTCTTCATCGATATGGTATTATTTATATTCTGATGCAGAGATTATTGAATGAGGGATTATACATATATATGAAGATATCACTGATGGAACTCAGCCAAGTTTCTTATGGCAAATGCCTTGACTGTATTCGGTCATTGAATGTCCTGTGTTTGTTAACGGCGTTCTTGTGCGCTCGCTCGTGAGCGTCGTGTGAGGTTGTTAGGACCTTCCGTTTGTGGTCTCGTGTCTTTTGCCAGCGCAGATCGTGTGTGTGTTTTTGTAAAGATCCCGTGAGCTTCTTGTTTTTGAGAATCCTGCGTCCGCTTGTGTAGATCTTTCTCTGGTGAATACATTGTGTCTCAGATTGTCCAGGGACACGCCTGATCGAAACTACCAAATCCTCCATCACAAGAGGCAGGGACACGCGTAGCGGGACTTCGGGCGCGTCCCAGGACTTCCGTCCGCGACTTGGCAGTCGAGTGTGTGTGTGTGGTATACACGTAGCATGATTGATGAGTATGTTGCCGATATCGCTTGTAGTTTGGTCCGATGAGTATGGTGTATGTCTAGTGTGCAGTTAGTGAGTGCAGTGCTCGCGTTGCGTGCGTCATATTTTAGTGAGTGTCCTGTTCGTGTTGCGTGCATCTGCTCTCTTGCGTGCGCCGGTCAGTTTACGTGCCTTCCCTCTTCGTGAATGGGCGGCTGCTTCACTCGAGGCACTGACGGTGGTATCAGGACTCATGAACCGACCTCCACGGTATTCATTGTTGTGCCGTCCGGACCTGGTTGGTGCGACGTGAAGGAGATCATCCTCATAGACGTCTTTCTTGAGGGACGGCCGGCAACACAGCTCGACCTATTAAGCCAACTTACCCTCGACCCTCTTGAGCTGTTAGGGCGACATGTGGTGCCCACCACCCAGCGGATCCTCTTGGCTCTGCCGCCTCGTAAGGGAGGAAAAACGTCTCCGGTGCAACAGCAATACAGAAAAACACAAAACGACCATCGTCGTCAGTAACGAGTGAGATGAAGGCAAGTGTTTCGGCGAGGCGCCAAGGGGATCGGGGGTGGGGGAGTCATACCAGAGCTGCGTCTTGCAGAGTTTCAATATTGCCGTGTCCAACGGTGGAGGGATGGGGGGGTTAGGAGAGGAAAGGTGCCCCCCACGGTTCAATAACGGTCGGGAGAGGCACATACCGGGCGAGCGGCTAGCGGAGAGGGGGGTCCACGCGTCACGTCACATCAAATTACGGAGTTCCGCGTCTGCGGCGAGGCCCGCGGGGCGCGTCGCCCCCTCTTTGATGACGGTAGGGCGGAAAAATTAATATCCTGCCGCTGGTGACGCCGCTTGGCTTGCTTCCCTGACTACCTCGCTGCAGGCCAGGAGCTTGCTAACCCTTCCTCCTCGCCACCCGCACCCACCCCCGCGCCTACCGCTCCTACCCGCAGCCCAGAGGCCCACCCACAACTCTTCCCTTGCCATCCGCAGGCCGTCCCACCCTTACTCGATGTCCACCCAGCGTTTTTCGCCACCCACAGTTCCACCCACTCTCCTCAGCCGCCCATGCTACCTTTCTTCCATCTTGCGACCCACAGTCCCGCATGCCCGCCTTCTATTCCAAACACACACACACACACACACACACACACACACACACACACACACACACACACACACACACACACACACACACATATCATTTACACATCTCATCTCTTTTACGGAGCCTTTCATATCGCATTAGATCTCCTCATAAATTGACAACTAAATCTTTGGAGAATTTCGACTGTTTTACAGAATCTTTTTGCTGTCATACGAGATCTTTTCAGATCTATTCGTTGGCTGTAAGGGCTGTCGATGACGCTTTCTCACATAGATCGTAAGAAAAGTTTGCCCTCCCTTTGCACCGTAAGCAAACCAACCTTCACCGAGGTTTTCTGGGCAATGCATCATCATCATCATGCAAAGTAGGACGGGTATCGTACAAATTACCAAATAAGACCTGGTAAGAAACGGGGCAAAAACTTTACGATCAATCAAACTTGAGCAGGGATCATCGGGAGGTGGGACGGGCAGATGTTGATCATTGATCGATGGTCCGGTGCTGGACGGACGGTCATGCAAATGAAGTTAATTGGGGGGAGAAATTAGTGGGTGATCACTCGCCAGCCTCGGCCGGTGACTTGGCCTCCCCCTCCACGAGTGTTGGAGGTCGGCGGAGTGGAGGGAGGCTCGTCAGGACGGTGGAGAGGGAGGCCAAAGGACAAGGAGACCTCAGGGGTAGAGGCTGAGGTGGAGAGAAGAACCCATGCGCAGGAGATAACAGAAGGGAAAGCAGCGTTGGTAATTAGGGTGTGGAGGGAGGTGAAAAACAGTTCTGGGGAAAGAGTCGCTGGGTGAGAGGATGGGGGTTGAGCCAGGGAAGCAGAAGCACCTGTTTTTGCCGCTTCTGCTGCAACTCGTGCGAACTCGTCTGTTACTGCTTGTACCTTCCGTCGCTTCTGCTCCTTCTGTTGACCATGGTGCCCCCGGTTCCTGATGCTGCTGTAGTGATGTACACCGGCTCTTCTTGTCTCCATTAACTGAGTTACTTCGTGTCGACGGTGGCAGACACTTGACGACGTTGTGTAAGTGCAGTTTTATGTTTTGTTAACAGCCTTGAGCGTGTGGATTTTATCTCATGAAAACACACGGTCTTTGAATTGTGAACACACACACACACACACACACACACACACACACACACACACACACACACACACACACACACACAGAGGAAGGAAAGGAATTTTAGTTCGCCACCAAGGTTAGCCATTTTGTCACTAGGTGTAGTTGTCTATGCTTGTCGTGGTGTGAACATCGTCCCGTTATTCCACAAAGGTCACAGATCTCTCTCTCTCTTGCTTTTCAGGTGAGTGGGTGACCGTCCAGTCCCTCTGTCCTGACAGGGGTCCGCCCTGACCAAGTCCATGTGACCAGCCTGTGACACCCTGTGAACATCAAGGTAAGGCTGGGGATGAGGGTATATATGTAATATGTGTCACCAGTAGCTCTCACCTTCGTGAAGCTTAAGCCCTTGAACTTGCAGGGGACATGCCTGCCTTTGCCCTTCGTGGAGGGAAAGTGTGAGTTGGGTGCGTAGTTTGTGCTTACCCATCTTTCGGGAAGAATGAACCGTTGGGTCAACTGCCTGGACGTTCAGATTCATGTCTAGCAGCGTTGATCGCTACACCCACAGAAAGATGTGATGACACGTTTGTGACCTTCTTAACCAGAAATCCTACAGGAGCTCAGGATGCTCTCCAAACAGCGCATCCTCAAGGGCTGGCAGGAATCAAATTTCACCCCGTGAGTTGACGTCCTTTGACCTGTCCTCGTCGCATCCGGAGTCGTGCGGTTGCCTTGACCCGCCACTGCCTCGTATCAGGACTTGGGGGAGTCGTCTGACACATCGTTATCGTTCCGGATCAGGATCTTGTGGGGGTTCCTTTGACCTCTCGGCTGGTGTGTCGCTCCGCGGTCGTCTGTACATTTATTTGAACACATCAAGAATCGTTGCAACAAAATATACATGATTTTTTTTTCTTTACATTTCTACTGAATTCTAGTCCCTGCAGTGGGGACGTATTTGCCTTGAGGCAAGAAGGCTCTCTGTCTGTTGTGAGTGCAAAGTGACACGAGCAGTTTGATCAAGCATTGGGAAGGACATGATCACGGCGGAGGGAGGAATCACAGCATGATTCTGTACAGTGTTCCTGGTTCAGTCGGGAGAGATCCGATTACAAAGGACAGCAGCGGTGGGTGAGAGAGAGAGAGAGAGAGAGAGAGAGAGAGAGAGAGAGAGAGAGAGAGAGAGAGAGAGAGAGAGAGAGAGAGAAGAGGGAAAGATCTTAATCAGAATATTCAAGGCGGGGAGCTCCACTTGCATATGGTCAGTTGTCCCACTTGTTAGTGACACTCGTCTCCACCTCAGGATTCCTAAGAACGTTAATGAGGTGGGTCGGTCACCCTTGACAGCCTCTGAGTGTACCCGAGAGTGTCTGTTGACAGCCAGTGAGTGTGTAGGGTTTGTTCGTCGAGAGGAGGAGACCTCGGTGAAGATTTCCTCGAGTGTTATTAAAACTTGTGGATGTGAGGCTGGAGGAGCATCTGGGACCATAGCTAGTGCTACGGCTAAGAGCGTCGAATGACTTGGGAAGACTCGAATTCTAAAACTTGGACAGTCTGTCTGTTCACGATTTTTAAATCATGTCCGTCGGGGTCTCTAAAGGACAATTAGTACATTTCGAATATTTGACAAGGTTGTCTAGTAACGTTTGGAGGTCTTCAAATGGACAGATTTGTAGGAGATGGGTCTAAATCAAAGGGACATGGGTAGGGGTTGGTTCTAAATCAGAGGTTCGTACATGGATCTAAATAAAAGAGACATGGGTAGGGGGTTGGGTCCAAATCAAAGCTGTACGGATAAAACTCCTTTGTTTATACAAACATCTAATCCCTGCTTCTCAAGACGTCCTGGAATTCCAAAAGTACCGGGCCAAGTTTTGCAAGCCATAGAATTTTCATTATCTACTTTATTCTAGTTTAGAAAGATGCAAATTTTATCCAAGGTATTTCCTCAGGCACGAGGGCGTACATGAAGAGACACATTACAAGCAGTCCATAATGACTGGGTAGCCAGGAGAACGATGGATGATGATTGGCTCTTGGGATGGGGTTAAGACGGAGGGGAGAGTGTGTGTCTGCGGATCTTCACTTCTCTTCTCTGTTATCAAGATTACCAGGGGGGGGGAGGGAAGTTATCATAATTATACGAGTTATCACCACCCTCTGTATTGCCTGGTGGGTGGGTCAGGAGCGGCACGAGGCGTGTAATTGGCTTCTAATTACTTCAATTACATTTTCGCGAGGCTGGAAATCTGGCAGCCCAAGTGACTGAAATTACCCAGTGTTGGGAAAGCCGTTTCATTTTCTTCGTCCGTTGCCAGAATTTTTTTTTCTTAGGTTGCTTCTCCCTCGACCACTTGCCATTGTTACGTTCAAATTGTTGAGCATTTTTTCAAACATTTTCTGAAGATGATGACGATATTCCAGGGTTTCTTTCAAGAGATGTGAGCCATTTGTCATTGTTTACCTGCAAGATGACGACCACTTGTCATTGTTTGCCTGCAGGCTGACAGACGACTGACCATAGTCTAGGGAAGCTGGCGACCAGTTGCCGTAGTTGCCTAACCACCTGCCATGGTCACGCGGATGCTGATGGTCAGTTGCCACAACCCTATAGAAGCTAAAGGACCAGTTGCCATAGAGACCGGGCAACCCACGATGAGTTACCACGACATGGCTGGCTGGAAGGAGCGCCATCACCTCGACCCCGTTTTTTCTTTCTTTTTTTCCTCGGTAATTTGACAACGTCACCTGAGCGGAGTAGGTTAACGGTGTCTACCTGGCCCGAGGCGTCGAACCCTCGTACTAGGGTCGTGTTTTACATACAGTACGTTAGAAAAGAAGTATTTTTTTTCTAATAGCGGACACTGACAAATGAGGAATGTGCTCAGGCAGCACTCTTAAAGTATCATCTTTTAGGTGTGGTTTAAGAATACAGTTTATATTCAAGGGCAGTTTGTGGCTGGTGTGTTCATAAGTCGAGAATAAACAGTTGTGTAATTGATAAACCTATCTCGCGTGTTATCAGTCTATGTGTGTGTGTGTGTGTGTGTGTGTGTGTGTGTGTGTGTGTGTGTGTGTGTGTGTGTGTGTGTGTATTTCTTAGACGCTATTTATGTGTCGCAATTACAGCCGAAGGAGACTTATTTAATCCCCATGAACACCCTTTGAGCACGATGGTGTAATGCTTGAGCAAGACAGTACGATCTTTGAGCTCGACGTGGCACCCGCTGAGCACGGCTTTACGACCCGCCCTGAACCCACACCTTACGACGCTGGAGCACAACGTTAGGACCCTTGAGCACGACGGCACTAACCCGTGGATATGATAACCTGGCCTTTTACGTAACCCATAAAGGATCAGGTCAAAGGCCAAGTCATTGTACCCAAAGATCGCACCGGTCGTGCTCAAGTGATTAATAGAATATTGGTAAGATTGATCGTATTATCTCTAGGATGATCCGGGATTTGATTTTCTAAACGTAGAATATAGGAAAAATCCCCCGGAAGCCCACGCCATACTGTGCGACATTGGCTTCTGTCTTCCTATTCTGGGGGGAGCTGGTGGGAAGGGGGCAAGGTCGAGGTCATGCGGGGTTGGCAGAGCTCCTGGTGGAGGTGTGTGTGGGAGCGCTTGCGTCGGGTCGCGTGCTACCGCCGCTGGGTCGCCGGAGGCTTCGGGAGGTCATCGGCTGGGCCGAGGCGTTCGCCCCGGCCGCTCCAGCTCTGATAAATATTCCAGGGAGTTTGCAATTTGCTGATGAATGGCACTCCGGTGTATCATTACCGATTAAGGCACACTGCGGTTATCCGATGGGCATCGATAAAGCACTCGTTGCCGTCCCTCATTAGGGGCAAGGCTTGGTCTCCTTACAGAGCAGTGTGTGTGTGTGTGTGTGTGGGAGTAGGGGGAAAAAAGAGCTCCTCGCATGATGACAGAACTCGGGGTAAAAACTGGCCCACTGACGATAATGAAATGCGGGGCATACAGGCCCCGCAAGGGGGAAGAAAAACTCCGATTAAAAGGGAGATTGACTAGCTGCAGGGACCTGGGAGCCACACACGGCCATTACCCGCTGATGAATATTGTGTATCACCGTCATTAGGACGGTGGCATCCCCTTGTTAGCGGGCCGCCCGTGACAGCCTCCACTTGCGCCGCCCATTACCGGTAAATAACTGGCTGTAATTACATTACCCGTGATTCCTCGTGTGCAGCTGGAGGGTACGAGCGTCTAACCCCGGTGTAATTCGACGTGATCGCCGGGAGTGGATGCAGGCGGCTTGACCCGCGTTTATCATTTCTGCTGGACGAGGGGAGGGGGTGTTCCTGGTGCCTTTATCCAGAACAGAGGTGTGCTTGAGCGGCGTTCCAGGAGGCTGGTTTTCCAGCCAGCCAGCGTCGGATTTACGGTGTCTGCAACACTCCCAGGCGTGCCGCCTTCTGCGTTCCTGGAGGTCAAGATTCTTCTGTCACGTCTGAAAGCAAGTGTTTGTTGTCACTTACTGTTAATAGCCTCTGTCATGTTCAACAGTATTTCTTTCCTGGATCTATATGATTTTCACGTTTAGTTACAAATATATTAACATAATAATACTTCTCCACATCCGGGAATCTGCTATATCCAGTTGGACAGAGTTATAGTTCATATGCATATTTCACGGTTTGCATAAAGAAAATTGAATTTCATGTGTACCATCAGGGTGCACCTCAGCATTCCATTCAAGAATGATGCACACTTTATCTAGCTTCAGAATAAGAGATCATATGATCAGTGATGCTATGTAATACAGCCACTACACATGTGGTGTTGTGGATGAGGTCCCTCTTCCTCTCTCTCTGGAATGAAGTTTTTGAGCTCCATCGAACTGGCAGCTTCCAGAGTCTTTGTAACGGAATAATCAGTAATGCTTGGAGATCTGACTTAATCTTTGTTTTCGGTTACCTGCCCGATCAGTTATCGTTTACTCCCGCCTGTGGGATTCTCTTACGAGAGCTCTCTCTCGATAATCGCTTGTTGAAATGATCGCCCGGCGCTGTCTTCCATCAGAGTCAGGGGGGTCAAAAAGTAAATATTTTGCAAGGTGCTGAACATGCACCATTGATGAAAAGGCGATCATGTGAGAGCATTAAGATGGTGATGTTAACCTTGAAGGATCGCACCTATCGAGGTATCCACCTTCCACTGTCATAATTTGTAGTGATCTATTTGATAAGCTTATATCTGTCAATATATATATATATATATATATATATATATATATATATATATATATATATATATATATATATATATATATATATATATATATATAATATTATTCTACTACAGATAACGACATAGTGGATTTTGTTTAAACCCATTACTTCTTTTTTCATCTTGGACACAGAAAAGAAAATTGGTTTTCCAGTTTTCCAGGCTTAGATATTGTTGTTGGCCTTTCCAGGCGACTTTTGTCTCCTTTCCAGGTGGCAGGACGGTGGTGGAGGCGTTCCGCTTCAGGTCTTCCTTGTTCGAGACTCCCCCACTTCACGCTCCAGAGAATTCTTACCATCCACTCCAGGGTTTCTGGATGCCAGGATTAATTAATAACTTTTATTTCTCGTTGGAGGTATTGTTAGCTCCTCGCTGCAGACGGTGTTGTTTCTTTCTCTCAGTGATGTTATTTTTTATTTGTTGTTTTTTTTTCCCGAGAGCTTTGGTTAATGTGTTTCGACTGCAATTGCGGAGCCTGGAATTCTCTTCGTGCGTTTCTTGTTTCATTTGTCCGGACACTGTTCGTTTCGCATGCTTCATATGCTCGTGATTGCTTCACTGCGGGCTTCCTTGTGCTTCATGCAGGCTTCTTTACTTCATCGACTCTGATTGGCTCACCTCAGGTGCTGCTGTTCTTGGTCACCTCAACTGCAGCAGTTTTCCCCCCACGTCAGCGAGAGGTCCGACGAAAGTGTATTTCTGTGTCGTCCACAGGCGATGATATTGTCTCGCCAAAGGTGACTTTTAATTCATGGTGTAGCTACAAGCAGGCGGAGTCCGGTAATACCTCAAGAATATATATATATATATATATATATATATATATATATATATATATATATATATATATATATATATATATATATATATATATGTTTGTGTTTGAGTATGTGTGTATATTCTCTCTCTCTCTCTCTCTCTCTCTCTCTCTCTCTCTCTCTCTCTCTCTCTCTCTCTCTCTCTCTCTCACACACACACACACACACACACACACACACACACACACACACACACACACACACATTTATGCAGTGCTCTTTGACACCTGCTGGAACAGTCGTGTTTTACAAAGGTATTTTCCCTGATGATCAGGATAACGTCACCAACGGGCAGCAGCATCCACGTATTAAATCTTTATATATGTATATACATATCAGCAGAGGGGAAGATAACCACCATAAAGTGCGCTGGTTAGTTGCTCGCTGCCTGGTGTGGCAGCGGAGGAAAATGGTCGTCGATGGCAAGCCACTCCCAGCACAGCTAACAAATTCCCCGAGTCATAGTTAATGTACCTGTTACTGGAGGCGTCCACCTGTGTTATTACTGGTCTGCCCTCCCCTGTGGTTAGGGAGACGACGACCACACACTATGGACTCTGTCCAGGCCTTGTGTGTGTGTGTGTGTGTGTGTGTGTGTGTGCGTGCGAAACCAGGGTATGGCTGTAGGGGTATTGCTCTCTGTCATCCGCTGTCCACAGGACCTGTGGTTACTGAAATGGTGGTTGTTTCCAGCATGATTAAGTGGACCAGGAGCTGACAGGCCTGGATGCTCGTAATGGGTATGTAGGAAAGTGGGGGAGGAAATGGGGGGGAGGTTAATGGGGTTGTACAGAGAAGATGTCAGGTCTGGGTGCTGGCGATGTGGGTTGGGTCACATGTGGGTGGGGTGAATTGAGGTTGTACAAGAGCTGACAGGTCTGGGTGTTGGTGATGGATGGATGGGCGTGGGGTTGGACGAGGTCGGGGTACAGGCGCTGACGGAGGGGGGGGGGGGGGGGCGTGAGGGGGGGGTGGGGATATGTGTGATTCATGGGGAGAACGCTTGTTTGTTATTGATCACGTGTCTGTGACGTGTTGAATATTTAAGCCACGCCTCTGACCTGACGCCTCTCTTTCCCCTCTCTTTCCACCCCATCCCACGACGTACCTCCCTCCCTCCCTCCTTCCTCCCATCTGTCCCATCCCCACCCTCCTTTCCATCTCTGTGTCACACTGTATATCAATCTCTCCAGCTACCCATTACTTCATGTTACTCTATAAATCCCATGTATTTTTTTTTCCTTTCTCCACCTCTCTCTCAAATCCACTCAGTCCCTTTCACCACTCCTCTACTCCCCCACAGTTTGCCACATTCCTTGGCTAGCCCACACGCAGATGATATTCAATACGTGGTTTCCTTGCAAAGAGCTCTCATCTGACCGCCGTCTTGGTAGCACGTAACAAGGCTTCAGTCTCTCCAGCAGGAAGTACCTCGCCTGTAAT
This sequence comes from Panulirus ornatus, assembly GCF_036320965.1. Lineage (NCBI taxonomy): Eukaryota > Metazoa > Arthropoda > Malacostraca > Decapoda > Palinuridae > Panulirus > Panulirus ornatus. The sequence goes on along the minus strand of NC_092237.1, from coordinate 59,866,590 downwards.
AAGCAGGTGGTCCCCCCCTTGCAAGCCATTGACCACGTTATGGTGGGTGTGTCCTCACGAGGTCTCGAAGCAAATACCCTCATCTCGCATCTTGGCAGGCTTTAAACTCTGCCATTTGTCTCCATCCAATCAGCGGTAAGCTACCGGAGAGAGCTGTGTGGTGGGAGGGTAATCTTCACAGGACGTTCCCGGGGAGCGTTATGAAGCCATTTGCAGTCTGTAATATCCATCCGTTGGTGTGGCCATGCAGGCAGGCCATCCACGTCAAACTCATGATTGGCCTCTCCAGAGAATTAACCATCAATTACGTCGTCATTAATGTGTATCATCGGGACGACTTGTTCCGATATAATTTCTGCTGTTGGGAATGGTCTGGGAGAGTGGTATAACGCGCTGTGTGTCTCTCTGGCTTGGATGTCACTATTCCTTCATCTGCCCTACCCGATATATATATATATATATATATATATATATATATATATATATATATATATATATATATATATATATATATATATATATATGCACGTAAGCTATCGTAATCTTTTTTGTTTCGTTTGACTTAGTGGGAATTCTTTAGGAACCCTCCATAACTCGGCGAGGGCGTCTTCGTCTGTCACCACACATAGTGGACGAGAGGAACGCATGACTCTTTGCCGTGTGTTTCGTCGATACGATCTTCGTGTCTGCGACAGCATGGAACACACTTGGCACTATCTTCACCTCTCTCTATCTCGCGCGCGCGCGTACCTGTCCATACCTCCTCAGTGAAAAGGATTATCTCAACTGCTCCGTTCCAGTCGCGTGGTTTGTGTGACTGTCGCCTTTTATTGGTCTGGAGCAACTTGGCATTGACGTGGCCTGCCTCGCTATCTCTCTCTCTCTCTCCCTCTCCCTCTCCCTGGACGAGCACATCACTGTAGATTTGCTGAGTTTCACTTGCTCTCATCTGACTGGCTTGAGCTTGTGTAGACCTCGCTCTCAAGCTGTGGTCTTATTAGCGCCGTGAAGACCGAACGCCCCAGGGAGGCTGCGTTGTCACGAGTGTGATGGGGGAATGTTGGGATAGCGTTTGGCGGAGTTTTTGCATCACGTTTGGCCTGTGTCAGGGGGAGGGATGACCCGAGTCGCCGCTGAAATATGTAGGGCTGTCGTATGGAGAGACAGGCTGCTGCCATTTGCAGGTGGGTATTTGGTTCGTCGTGAAAAGTTGATGCTTACTGTTGACAAACATCATTGTTCGGGCTTTGCGCGCGTGTAACCGTGCAAGCATGCAGGACATGCACGCTTGGAAAGCTCGCTCGCTTGCAAGTATTCAGAGAGGCATACGCGTTTGCAACTGTGAACACATACAGTCAAACATCCGTGCACACACACACACACACACACACACACACACACACACACACACACACACACACACACACACACACACACTTACCCACGCACACGCACTACCTGGAATATACCTCAAGATTTGCTAATTTCTCCTCGTGTCTCTTAACGTGGCGTCCTGACAGCTTATACGTTCCTGTCCATCCTTGATAATCATCACCTGTGTATCATCATTATTATTTTGTATATATTTTCTTATTGTATTCTTCTTCCTGGGAATGACATATCGCCACTTAAGATCCAAGTGAGTTGAAGTCGCATATACTATTTTTGTTCTTCCTTCTTCTCGTAACAGATTTTTAGGTTTCCTTCAGATATTTTTTATATTCTTTTTTCCTCCTCAAGATATAATAAATTCATAGATATCGCGTGGTGATGACGGACGCTCTATCCTTTGATTCTCTTTTTGTTGCAACTGAGGTTGGGTCCGATGATCCCAGTCTGAGAATATTGTAAAGAAATGTTGTAGAAATACATTTCCCGAACGAATGTCTTGGTGGAAAGTGATTCTGATTGTAGACGTCCACTAGGATTTGGAAAACAGTGAGATGTATGATGAAACTTTACGAAAAGCATCAGTTTGAAATAGTTTTAAGCCTTCATAGCTTCAGAAGTCCAATTTGCAGTGGATGTAGATTCTACTGGTGTGTTTCGTGTGCATCCAAAGAGGCCAAGCTTTTTCCCAGAACCATTTGCTAGTGCGCGGTGGGGGATCGAAGATATACCCTGGGATGTCATCTTTTCCCTCACAGCCTCAGAATATGTTACCACGTCAATGATATCTTTTTTTTATGGGGAATGAGAGCTTCCAGCGTCTCTTGTGTTACCGCCGGCTCGTCCTCTCGTTGTCTTGTTTTCCTAACTCCCCACGGGACGCGCATGACCCCCCTGGCCTTCGGCTCTTAACCCTCTGGTCCTGGTGGTGATGCCTGCGGGCCACAGCAGGAACTGTACATCATGATACCATCGACAGTGTCGGCGGCTGTCTTCAGGAGCTTCATGAATCACGCCGCCAGTCCTCTCTATCGCGCCATGTCCCAGCTGGGCGCCTCAGCTGGACGCTACTGCTGCTTGATGCCACGGCTAGATGCTTGTTGCTGCTGCTGCTGCTTGGACGTCCCCACTTGATCCCCCCGTTGGTTATCTCCTCTGGAAGCCTCCGTTCGATGCTTCCGTTGGATATCCCTGTTGGATGCCGCTTCTGGATGACCCCCTCCGTCGTGGTTTTCCGCTGGATGCCTCAGCGAGGTATTCTTGCAGGGTGCTGTCGGGTTCCCCTCGGTTCTCGCCGTCGCCGCCTGATCCAGCCTCCGTCCCTCCCTCACTTCGCCGTGTCCCCACTTGCCTCCTGCTCTTGGCTGGGTTAATCGCCCCAACCTGCCCTTGTAGAATGCTTTGCTTGGTACCTTCACCGTGTACCCTTGCCATGTGTGTACCTCCACCGTGTACCCGATCCTTAACCCGTACACTGACCCATATAACTGCTCTTTGAGCTTCATGTGAGCTGTACCCAGTAAACGATAAAGCCCTGTATTCGGAAATAGAATAACGATATAAGGTTCTCCACTTCAGATGTGAAATAGTGTAAGATTTAACTCCCATAGACAACAGTTTCCTTACTCACGCTGATGATGTACCAGGATCACTGAAGTACTAGGGTCGCGAATCCCTTTCAGACACTCGGTTGTCGGACTCCGATCTCATTAAGAGACGTGGATCAAGATCACACACACCTCGGCTCAGGCGCACATGACCTCGGCTTGTTTCAACAGTCCAGGACGTCCGGTGGGTCCGCCACTTGGGAACTGGGCATCCTTGTCCCTCTCAGCCTGAAGTGGCCAGTACTTGGGGACCTTTCTAGTTCTTCGAGAAAACCGGTTAGGGCGGAGGTGCGTCGGCGTTAGAAAAACTCTCCAGCAGAAGATGCATATGACTTTGTATCGACTGAGTGACTGATAGAATTTCCATAAATGCACTTGGGGGCCATTACTTGTCCTTGTTTCTCATCGCGGAGGAGAGCGTGAGGTGGACAGGCCTACCTGTCTCCGTCCCTCACCCGTCTACAGTTCAGGACTCGCGCCTCCGCTGCGGCCGGCTCACGCACTCCGCCTTGAGAGGACTCGAACCTTGTAACACCCCCGGCGGACTGCGAGGCGCCAGACACCCGTAGCAGTAACTCAAAAGCGGGAACATCCTGACTGGTAATTGAGCCTTAAATCACCTCGTGGTGAATGATTTGACTGCTAAGTTGCGGTAATGATACAGATAGTTGTTCCAAACTCGGTCCCCTTGAGAGTCTTTTGTTTTTACTTGCGAGATTGAAGAGTAATAAGCTGCAGGTGAGCGTCACAATCGTGTTGGGATCGGACTCGACTCGTAAAGTGGATAAAGGGTGACGTTGTCTCGCCGGCGTGCGTGTTCTGCCGTGATAATACCACGGCTGGGGCGGACCTGCAGGGTATAGGAAGATAAATGGTGCCTTTTGGTGGCGTTCTTCAGGGAGGGAGGGGCTGTGTGTGTGTGCGTGTGTGTGTGTGTGTGTGTGTGTGTGTGTGTCAGTGACGGTGTTTGTTTGTATGTACGTATGTAAATGACGTTATGTGTTAATTTCGTGTGTTATTGTTGGTGTGTGTGTGTGTGTGTGTGTGTGTGTGTGTGTGTGTGTGTGTGTGTGTGTGTGTAATTTCCTGTATTATTGTTAGTGTGTGGATGTGTGTACGTGTTTTGTCTTGCTTGTGTGTCTGTCCGACTGTATGTATGTGTGTTTGTACACTGAGGTTAGGAATGCATGGATGCATATGATTTATGGACCAATATTTGTTGTCTGCTACTTTCATCGTGTAAGATACATCAGTCTTCTGTTAGGAAATAATATCGTGTTTTAGCACAACAATAAAACGTATAATAGTCCAGTTTTGCCATCGAGGTGGTGATGCTATTGCTAGCGAACACCATTGTGATCTCCCGGTATAGCATGACACAGCAAAGAACGACGCAGCATAACTCTACATAGCCTAGCAGAAAGACAGCATATTACAGCTTAAGTGGACACAGCTTGACGGTAGTGGACGCAGCATGAAATACCGCGGAACAGCATTAGACGACGGAGTGTGATGCTTATAAGCGCAGCATGAAACACCACGGTTCGATACAGGACGATGCATCTCAGGCTGTTCGTCACAGCATAAAAGGATATTGTGCAGCGAGGATTAGGATAATGATATATGCAGGGCATAGCAGAAGGGAGTTTAAACACAGCATCGCGACACCACGGCACCGCAAGGCTCAATAGATACCCCTGGAGAAAGAGACACAGCACCCTAGGACCACAGCACTGTGGGGTTCAGTAGACACCCCATGAGTAAGAGAGGCTGCACACAGCATCCCAGGACCACAGCCCTAGCAAGGTTCAGTCGACAGCTTAGGAACAAGTCAGGGAGCCGATCAGATAAACATAAATATTGATGCGACGTAAACACCTTGATTTATGGCTGAGCTCCAGCTGCTTTTATGGTCAAGATGTTGGTAATGTCTTATCCTGCAGCATCCCCGGGCTCGCCTCCCGCCGCCCTTCCTCCTCCTCCTTCTCCCTCCCCCTCCCTCCACCCTGGTTATCTCCTTGGTGCTGGTGCATATGTTGCTGTTAGGTTCGACAGGTCTCCCCGCCCGGTGTGGGTCCTAGGGGCTCTTCTCCATCGTTGTTGACTTTTTTTTTTCTCTCTCTCTCTCTCTCTTTCCCCCCCTCCTCCCCCCTCGCTAAATATGTCCTGTTTGTGCTCTCAATTGCATTCCTGTGCCTTGTAGTGCTTGGATTCACCAGGATTCCGAGGAGGTGAGAATTTCATATAAGAATGTGGTCAGCAAGGGAGCCTCAGATCCTGCCGATGCGGTAGAAATTTTTGATGAAAGTGTGACCAGAAAAGGAGAATCGATTCGTAACCAGTTTGATGTACGGTCGTCGGAGGCCGCCCATAAAAACCTGCTTTGGCACTACGTTCGCCAAGGTCGTGCGCCGTTCTCACCGGACGAAGATTTGATAAAACAGTCATAAAGTTTGTTTTTTTTTTTCTTTTTATCCCCGATGATTTAACGGCGGAGCGATCATTCTCCAGCATGCAGATCGCGGACGGCCACACGCCAGGTAAGGAATATTAAAAGGGGTTTTCATTTCTGGCGCGGGCAGTCATGTCGGGCGTTGGGTGGAGCGCCACTGCGCTGGGCGGTGTCTTCCAGGCTTGCCGGGCTATCTTTGTCCCCCCTCCACCGCTGAACACGTGAAGAACGAACCTTTAGAAGTGTTGCAGTAACAGGTTGTGACGAAGTGCGTGGATGGAGGTACGCGCAAGACCTGCCAATGGTAAAATTCAGATGTGAGACACATTACTTTTTTGAGACGAGACCCCATCGTCTAAATGTCCCTTCAGTATGTTGCAGTGTTGATAGGAAGTGGGTGGAAAGAGAGAGGGAAGAAGATCGAGTAATCCCGGTGTATAGGGAAGCGGTTGAGGAGGAAAAGAGATGGCGAGATGAGACACAGACAGAGCAGCAGACGGTGGGCGGAGCCCACACGCTAAGAAAAGTCGGGGACGCCTCACACGGCCTGAGTGAAATGTTTACCTTGCGATCAGAGGGATGATACTGTGATTGAAAGTTGGCCAGAGACAACACCTGTAGGGCATGATGTACAGCGGCTCTGTATGGCTCGTACGGCAGAGGGAACACTTGTAGGGCATGATGTTTAGCGGCCCTGTATGGCTTGTAGGGCAGAGGGATCACCTGCAGGGGATGATGTATAGCGGCCCTGTATGGCTCGTAGGATGGAGGGAACATCTGTGGAGGATGACGCATCGCACCTCTGTTATTCGTAGAGCAGGGGAAAGGGAACGCTTGTAGGGGATGGCCGTTCTGTATAGCTCTCACAGTAGACGTATCACGTATAGAGGATGATGTATCGCACCTCTGAATAGCTTGGAGGAACCTCTGTACCCAACGGATAGTGGGTGAGAAACTGTTGTTGGGGAAGTACAGAGATGATGCATACAGCATCTCCGTTGGGGTCCGTCATACGTCGCAACGGTGCACTTTTATGGTGTAAGAATAAATTTATATTTTATGTTCTCTCTAATTAATGGATTGCTAAGAACACAAAGGGGAGATTGTCGGTCGAATATTTTAATTGCATTCTTTGAGTTCTGGTTTCTTGACCTCCAAGAGACCTCTGGCCATTAAACCAACAACATGCAAACATTACTCTCCATTTGCGGGTTTTGATGTCATCATCCACATTGTTGTGTTCGCTCATTCCTTGTTTTCCCAGCAGTATAGATTTATGGAACCATCAACGTTTTATTTGTGTTTTATGAACATTAAGGTTTTTCTACTGTTATTTGAATATTTAGGAAGGTAATTGAGGATGCAGCCTGTAACGGTGTCTTGCTGAGTACAGTTACAGCCTTTAACTTTTTGTTATTGAGTACAGTAACAGCCTGTAACTGTGTCTTATTGAGTACAGTAACAGCCTGTAACTGTGTCTTATTGAGTACAGTAACAGCCTGTAACTGTGTTTTATTGAGTACAGTAACAGCCTGTAACTGTATCTTATTGAGTACAGTGACAGCCTGTAACTGTGTCTTGCTGTAACCAGACGTGATGTACTAAATCCAGTATGTTTTTACACATACATTGTTATGTCACCAGTGACAAGTCACCAACGGAGAAGCTGTATTATCGTTATAAGACGAAAGGAAATACATTCTCTACTAAGAACTTCATGCTGCAATGGAGTTCAATATTCCCCTGCTTCTGATTGGGGCGCAGTGTCGAGACTGCCGAAGCCGCATGATAGGAGCCTCAAGGTTCGATGATGAAATTATGTTGGTTTCCTCACATACGTTATTGTTAATGTCTGTACGACGTTCAGTGTATTCGTGAGCCTGAGCTGTGGTTGGGTTCGTGTGTGCTTCAGATGATGGTAGTGCAAGAATATTGGTGTGCAGAATGAAGCCACGACTCCACTTGCAGATGGATCCGAGTCTCTTTTTTTTTTATATTGGCTTATATTTCCACGGGTGAGTCAAGTACAGTCGGGCGTTGTGATGGTGTCTGGTTGTGTCGTCTTGTTACTGATGATTACCTCCCCGTGATGGACGTGTCGCCTGTCGACTGGACCACCTGTTGATTGGCTCCCATGTTGACTAGACCACCCGTTGAGTGGACCTGTTGTAGACTGGACCACTTGTTGATGGGACATGAATGTTGGCTGGACCACCTGTTGATGGGACGTAACGTTGACTGGACCACCTGTTGATGTCACCCCACGTTGATTGGAATTCCGTAATTTGAACCACCTGTTGGCCAGATTCCCTATTAGATAGACAGTCAAATGCCGTATGTTGACTGTATTGGCTAGACCATCTGTTGAGTCTTCCACCTCATGAACCCCTGTTGGTTAGACCATCTCTTGGCTCCAACACCTCATGTGGTGTAAGTCTTCTTACTGGCCACCAGTTGGCTTAACCCTCCCTTGGCTCGTGCCACCTCATTGTAAGCAGTTGGCGAGAAATCCCCACCGACTTGATCCCAAAGTTGCGAAGAATGATAGCTCATGAATGACCCTTTAGTTACGTGGCCCTTGAGTTGTGAGTGACCATGAGTTGTGAGACCACTCGTTAGCTGGGTCATGAGATGCGAGAGGATCATAAACTCTTGATGAAACACCTTTTGATCGGGTTACAACTCCTGAAGGCCCGTATTGTGATGAGCTCACTGCAACTATTAAACGCCACAAGATAAGAAACTTCACTCCCTCCTGAAAATTAGTCAGAGAAAAAAACGATAAGCTTAGATATTCAAAAGATAAGCTTAGATATTTAAAAGATACGCTTAGATATTCAAAAGATAAGCTTGGATATCCTGTTCTCCCATGTTTAGTTAGGCATTTAGTTAGCGCTGTGAAGTCTTCAGGTGCGGGTCAGTGGGCAAGGCCGCCAGAAGGGAAGTGCATTGCGGAAGATGGGAATACAACCTTGCTCGTAGCCCAGCGTTGGCTCCTGCGGTCATAATGCATTGGCTGTATCAATAGATTCGAGGCAGACCCCGGTGCATAAGGACACAGTGTAATAAACAAGGCAATGTACAGCTCTGTGTATTCCTAATAGGTAAGGGTATACCTAATTAAATTTATTCTCGACTTAGTACGTTTCCAATTAACATTATATCTTGCCATTTAGTCGTGGTCATCCTCAGGAATATGTGATGAAGATAATGTTATTGCTTTTTGTTAAGTCGAATCAGAAGTCTTCCTTATCTGAAAAACATCAGACTGAAATATATATATATATATATATATATATATATATATATATATATATATATATATATATATATATATATATATAGTTTTAAGATAACTCGAGTATAACATATGAAAGTATGATGACATGATGCTAATTGTCGTGTTGCTTACAGAAATGAAAGTAAATAAAGCTCATAAGTAGCATATGCTGCATTAAAGTAAATAAGTACTAACTCATCTGTGTGACGTATTCAGAATCCTAATTGATTGGAATGAAAGACTAAATAAAAAGAGTTATAGAATTAACGAATAAGCAGGGAACCCACGTTCAAGTCTTATGATAAGATAGAATACCAAAGTTAATTGAACTTGGAAGCAGCTGAACCCTTAAACGTAACTTAAAACTGAAAGTGTAATTACAGTCGTCTAAAGGGTAGCTAAATTGCAAAGGTGATTTGATTTACAGAGGTAAATCAATGAACGAATAACTGAAGACTAAAAAGATAAAACGTGAGTTATCGGAATTTCTGTTGGCAAACAGAAAACGCAATATCAACACACGGGCACAAAAACGAACGTATTAAAGATAAACAAATCTCAGTGAGTGAAGTTAGGAGTCGAGCTTAAGCAAAACTATTATTTGGAGTTATGTTTGCGTGGCAGGCACGGGGAGGGAGGCGGGAGGCCGCGAGATATTATCGTGAAGCAACTTGGTCGGGTTGTCGTAGTATTTTATCCTTAGGAACTGTTTAATGCAGCTCCGTGGGCGTCTGCTGGTGGGGGAGGAGGTATTGTGAGCACCTCTTGTTTTTGTGGTGCGCAGCGTCGCCCTGGTGCCTGACCTGGGAGGGCCCGGGTGGATCGTGCTTATCCCACATCCAGGGATGGATGGGAAGGATAGGTCGGGGGTAGAAGGTTAGTTTAGGGAGAGATTAGAGGGAATGCACGGAGGATAGGAGAGAGAAAGTTCAAAGGTGAGAAACGGGATGAGAGTACGTGGGAATCCGCCTCCCTGCCCACTTGCCAGCCTGGTCCATTCCAGCCGTGGTACTGGGCAGTACTGGAGTCTATCCAGAGCCCTTGAGGGTTCACAGTGCCATGTGACCACATGTGTTCGACAGGGGATCTAATCCTCGTAGTTTTTCATGGTTTAGATAGACAAATAAAACTTGAGGATCAGATGTAAGTCTGTCTTTTTTGTCTTTTTAGCCTCGGAACACCACCGGAACTCCACGGGGTTTGGCCTAGATAAGACTCATGGGGATCCTGTGGTTGACGAGTGCACCCGTGGTCAGCGACAGTTTCACTGAATGGAGCGACCGACTGGCTGACCGACTTGACTGGTTTTCTCTCCCAGTTACTAGAACCCAGTCCTGACCACACTCAGCGGTCTGAGGATCGGTTTGTGTCTTCTTTCGCTCAGGCCGTTGCTGGATACGTTGTTAACATGTCCCGCGCGTTACCCCGTGGACACGTAAGTGGTTAATTCATCATCTTTATCCTACACTCAGTAGGCCTTCAGCTTCACGATGCAGTCAGCTTTTCCACATTCCGCTTACACTTGAAGATTTCGTAAAGTGTGGGTACAGACCGCCGGGGGCAAGGCAGGTATGGGATCACTTTTATTTTAGATTCGTAACAATAAAATGTCTCCTGAGAAGTGATTTAATGTCTCACGTAATCATTATGGGTGAACAGATTAGTGTGATTCTCGAGGAGAGTTTGAGAATCGTGCATAGACGTCAGGTGTGAGGGAGACGGAAGGAGAATAAGAAGGCTTCCTTATAAGCGAGCACAACTGTAAGGTCCTTGTTGAAGACGCCATGATGCAGTTAACCTTAACCTGTGGCACTGGGAGGGGGAGACCTCCAAGACAAGGCAAGGGTCAGTGATTCTTCTCATTGTATATACCAACACTTAACACATATTTAAGAGGTCGGATTCCCTTTGAATTCTAGTCTCGGGCGGGGGGCCAGGTACGGGGTCGATTCTTTTTTTTTTTTAGATTCGTAACAATAAAATGTCTCTTAAAGAAGTGATTTAATGTCTCATTTAATCATTATGAGCGAGCAGATTGGTGTGATTGTCAAGGGAGTTTGAGAATCGTGCCAAATAAAGGGTTTTGAAGGTAAACCAGTTCCAGTAACATCTGGAATTATGTTTTTTCCCCTCTGTTTCATCGGATATCTTCCTGGAGCTTCATCTTCGTGCACAGGTAACTGGCTTGAGTTATGATCTGTTGATACAGAGGTTTATAGCTCAGGTAAAGTTGCATTACCCTCCTCCTCCTCCTCCTCCTCCCTTTTCTACTGAGGTATTTGGTTGCAGCTGTGTGTTAGTTGATGTGGGCTGGTGTGCAGGTGGATGGAAACAACGAAGGTTCATGTACGTGTTATGGTACATGGAAGGTTTGTGTACACGGGTGACGTACGAGGTGCTGAGAGGGTGGGTCAAGCCAAGTGCTTGCTGCCGGTGGACTGGACAAGGCGTGACTGAGTGGGGTGAGGGTTGGGCTGCGGGTGGGCGGGATGGCCGGCAAAGTGGGCGGGCGAGGATGGGTGTGGGCGGGCGAGGATGGATGGGAAGGGGCGGTGTTGGGCGTAACAGACTCTGGCCACATCCCGCGTGTGGGGCCATGTTAGGAAGCGGCAGCACCAGCGGGCACATTCTCTCACATACTCTTATGTAAATACTCTCTGCCCTCCCGACAATCTTCCATATGCAGGTAGGAAAAAGAATTTCACGATGGCGATTACTGCAGTGGTGTAGAACACTGGGACACAGTGACATGCATCACACACCTCTATCCTGAAGAGGTAGCGTAGGTCACTAAGGTTAAGATGTTTCATTTTCATTTTTTCTAACGAGCGTTTTTTTTTAATCGGAGAAATTATCGCATGGTGTGAGTCTTCGAGACAAATTTATGCTAAACCAGATGAGAAGTTTATTTCCAAGTTAGTCTCGAGTTTTTTTTCTGCATTAAGAACGTGATGTTTGAGAATTTGGACTTAGGAGGATTTTCAGGTGTGAGGTCTACACGAATCGGGTACTGTTCATATCATCAGCTCAGCCTCAGACTCTTCTCCCAGACCTCTGTGCATCCTTCAGTGAAAGGTTCTTCCCTCCCGTCACCCAGCAGTCCATCCCTACACACTTCCGTCGACCACTCCAGCCTCCCTGGAAGGAAGAGGAAGAGTGTAGGAGCTCCAGAACGGAAGATGGTGTAGACGATGCAGGTGTGGCCAGAGTGTACAATACAGGTGTTATAAAGAGCCCATATTCAGTCCACGGTCTCTCTTTCTGACGCCATTTGCAGTCACGCCTCCGCGTAGTAAACATGTGTCGTAAACACGTGTTTGAAGACACACAGGGAGTGGGAATTGCCTCTGTGAGCCTGGTGTTTTGTTTAGTTTGTGACAGCGTCATAACTCGTGTAAGACAACAGGTGACGTTCTGCGAGACAGTAGCGGCCTGTGTGAGTCACAGCACTCAAGTGTAAGACAGCAATGTACTGTAGGCAATATGATGGTCATCTCGTGTGATGCATAAGGTAAACTTTTGTGGTGACACCAGTTAACCCCGTGTGAGACAGTGTGAACCCCCTTTGAGACAGTGTGAACCCCGTGTGAGACTACAGTCACCCCCACCCCCTGTGGGAGAACAATTAACCTTGTATTAAATCGTTTGCTTTACACAGCACCTAAACTCGTACCTGGATGGCTAGGTGGTTGGTTAGCCGGGGTGCTGGGTTATGTGGCTTTGTGCCGCCTTCTAGGGCTGTTTGGCGTGTTGGCTGGCGACCTGCTGGGCTGGCTGTGGATACCTGGCTGGCTAGGCTGAGTGGCTAGATGCCCTCTTGGCTGACTGGCGTTGGCTGGCCTTGCTGGCTGGGTCTTCAGCTGGCTGGGAGGCAGCTCGACTGTGGGGTTTGATCCCCCGTTGATCTCATCAGGATGGGTCAGCATCCCCCCCACGCTCCCCCTTCGCCCACCCACCGGCTCTCGTGTATCATATACTCGTCATACATAATTCATTAGAGGTACAGTATACATAACTCACTACAGATACAGTATACATCACCAGGGATACAGTTTACGTGGTTCGTTAGGGTTACATTGTACGTATATCTTTAGAAATACTTTATACATAATTCATGAAAAAAGAGAACCCCGAGATACAAGGGTGTTGAAGAATGAAAGAAAAAGAGGATTTATGTCAGAAAAAGACGTAGTCTTGCCTGGTAACTTAGTTATAATATAACGGAGCGTAAGACCAGCAGTCTTGACACGAGAGGGACCAGTGCCTCCGCTTTACAAAACGTCAGCCAAATAAGTTTTGTTAAACATAATGAATTGTACAACGTTGGAAACTCATCTGCTCGGTACACAATGCAAAATGTTTACCATTTAGTTTGTCAGAGTCCAGTCATGTATGACTACCTCCTCAGAACACATTCTCCCGACCTCCCTGGCAATTATTGTAAGTATATTGCGCCAAACACACGATGAACACACGATGAAGAAAATATATACGACAAATCTTTGTGGGCAGAGTTGGGTGTACACTCTCTCAGTGACCCTTGATACCCGAATTATCAAGTGGAAGTCCGTTGATGTCTTGGAAGAAGAGTTCTAAATTCAGATTCTTAAACTATTCGAAGAATTAAGAGTTTAGAAAGGAATCTTTCACTCATAGTATGCTGTTCATCCAACCACACAGATCCTTATTAGTAACGAAACTGCCTAATCGAACTCGATCCATCTTTTCGTTAATTCTGCTGCTCTCAATCTCCTGGCCTTGCTGCAACACTGTTTACCCAGCGCTGCATCGCTGGACAGACATATAAATCATACGAGCTGGCACAGGCCGTAAGATCCGCTCGGTGCATTGTTTTGTGGTCAGAGCATCAGATAAACCTGTCATGGCCGAAGCCTCAGGTGCCAGACGCTCATGTTGATGGCTGGCTCATCACAGATAAAGAAAGTACTTTCGGAATAACGTGATGTTCTTATCGGGTGACGAACGTTCTGCCTAACATCCCCAGGCCTTCGTAGATAACATATTCCTCGTGCATGCATACGAGACTTAGATGGTTAGCATTGGCTCGGTAGCCTGTAAAATGCGGGGATAAGAATAGTGGAAATATGTGTAATGTTAGACTTCGGTCGGCGTGGAGTCTTAGACGACGAGACTATTAGGAAGGGCACGTCGTTGCTTTGTTATTTTCCCCGGGAGTTATATGTGGCGTTTGGTGAGTTAACCAGTGATTGTTGCGCTGTGGCTGAGCGAGAGGAGGAACGTGTAAAAGACATGGGCATCCTCTCGGGATGGATCGTCTGACACGCCCGAACATGGAGGTGGGTCGTAGATTACAGCATTACCCCAACAGGCTGTTAATAATCTTAGCCTCACAGGCTCATGTAAAAAATTGGTGCGAGGTGAGGATTGTGGGAGGTTGCCAGTGTGAGTGGCCATAGTGTGTTGTCTTGGCCCGAAGGGGGAGTGAGTACACACATGTCTTGTTTACGAACACATGCACACGAGCGCACACAAACACTCACATGGGCTTCCCTTCAAAGTAGTGTTGTGGTTATAGCGTGGTTGACCATGAGTCACGCATGGGCCCGCCCGGTATCGAATCACGGGCGCAGACCTAGAAAGCTCGAGACGAAAGTCATGCCATCATACCTAATTCACACTGTCATGATCATACTTCAAACTGTTATGCTGAAGATGTTTGAAAGAAATGAATATATATTTCACGACCTCCGAACTGAAGTTAAGACATCAACCGCAATTTTAGGTGTCTTAAAACCTGTTGCTGTCGTCCAGGGCATTATAGACGTGCCATATATCACGACCGTCATGCTATAATGCTATGACGGCTATAATGCTATAATCCGTCTCTGTTCTGAGTGTTCTGTTCCCCCATACACCATGGTTAGAGTGGACGTAGACAGGAGATAGGCAAGGATCCAGCGTTACCCTCCGTTTGGGCCTGGTGCTCTGTGCATCACCAGGTTGAATACTTGGCGCCATTCACATCAGGTGCGGTGCACGCCAGCAGGGGATGGAGGGGACCCGTGCACTGGCCTCGCTGACCACCTCCCGTCGCTTGCCTGCACCATGATAGCTCCTTGAACCACTCTCCATCGTAAACCATAAGGGTCTAATCAGTGCCACTCTTACTCTGGCATTATCTGCTCTCTCTCTCTCTCTCTCTCTCTCTCTCTCTCTCTCTCTCTCTCTCTCTCTCTCTCTCTCTCTCTCTCTCTCTCTCTCTCTCTCTCTCTCTCTCTCTCTCTCTCTCTCTCTCTAATTTGATGGCACTCCTAGCCAAGCCATCAGCAGCCAGACGGCGTATGATTCTCATATAACCTAGACTTATTAGGCATTCCCTGCGGAGCTCTGTGTATGGTAGGATCACTCCGCCCCTTCCCTACCTCCCTCCCTGTCCTCCACCCAGACGTAGGGACGACCTGGACCCTGACTAGTGATTTACAAAGACACCTGCTGCATGTTTATAGGACGGCGCCGGCGTCGCACCCTCCCGGGGCGTCACACACCAGTCCTCGCTAACTAGGTTACTTTGTGGGTCCCGTGGGGGGAGTGTTGACAAGGGATCCGACACAGCTTAGGATGGCCCTGTGGTGGAGTGGGGTCATGTTAGGTGTGAGATCTGATGAAGACATCACCCGAAGGAGACGCCGACGGGGAGGTGGTGGGGTGGCGCTCCATCTTGGGTCATGTTCTTGGTTTTGTTGGTCGAGGTGAAGACATCACCTGAGGGAGACGCCGAAGGATTTGCTTTTTTGGTTTTTGCCGCCAAGAGCAGCGAATTTATCGTGCACTCCGAAGTGGTGTTGGGTGGCGCTCCGTCTTGGACCGTGTTGATCGCCTTACTCAGGTGGTGTTGCGACGTGCCGCCGGTGCTGTGGAAAGCCCCAGGCTCACTGGATATTCATTTCTCCCCACTATGCAACCGGTGCATCTTACCCATCCGGGATCCTCCACGAAGATGCAAGATATCATATATATATATATATATATATATATATATATATATATATATATATATATATATATATATATATATATATATATATATATATATATATATGATTAATCTTTCCCGCCTGTTTACATAAACGAAGAGTTGTTGTCTATATCACCATATGTGATACCTGGATAACAGTGTCCTTAATTTGTTTCTTCATTTACGTTGTCTTATAACTTGTTCTGCGAGTTTCATAAATGTAATCTGAGCGACAGTCTTCACTTCTTCTGTCGTTGTGGAATTAAACATGAAAATCCAGGGAGCATTTGCGTCACCAGGAAGTGCTGAGGTTGAACGCCTCCCACTGATACCAGGTCCTCTTGACACGAACCTCCACTGGGCGGCTCCACTTAGGAAGATAACAATAATCATGGTCGGGCAGGAAGGGAATTTCAACGATTTATCGTCGATGTAAGTGTCAGGGAAAAGGTTCGTCAATATATGAACTAAATGTGTAAACAACGTTCTTTTTTTTTCAGGTACGGGAGGAGGTTCTTCCACGAGGTCTTAGTCTTGAATCGTAAGTATTCTGTGGTTTTCGGTCTGCTCTGTACGTCTGGGAAGGAGTTTCAAGTAAATATGTGAATGGTAGTAGTTAAAAAGGGCGTCTCAACAGGGACAGGTATGGTCAGATGCGTTCGTATAGCTAGCTTAAGAGACGGGGTTTGTCTGGGTTTGCGATATGTGTAATAGCTAGTTTGTGTGGGTGAGGCCCGGCATTCCCTCTCCGATGCCAAACTAGAGACCACTAGATGGAGCGCTTAGGTATGTATACCCTTGAGCGTGATGGTACGGTCTCTTGAACACGATGCCACGACCCCATGAGCAAGACGGCACGACCCTCAAGCATGACTGTACGACTCTTGGATATTATGACCTAGCGTCTGACTAGCCACTTTTAAGGTTCAGATGAGCTACCAGGCCGCCGCATCCAAGGGTCGTACCGTCGTGCTCAAGAGCCGAGAAAAGGTCAGCTGGAGGAGGAGGAGGAGAGGAAGGGTCGTGACGCTATAGCCAAAGCAGTAGCTCTTGGTAGAAGCCCAGTAACCGCTGTATGATGTAAGGCCTGGCAATACCCATATGATGCAAATTTGATGATTAATTTTCATGCAAGTCCAGCAACCCGTATTTAAATGCACGCCCAGTGACCACTCCCAGCCTTCTTGGCCCTTTCGATAGGGTCGGGGAGGATTGGAGGAAGGAGCAAAGTCGAGGGTGACTGGAGGATGGAGTGGCTAGAGCACCACTTTGCCACTACGTAGGAAAGTCGAGGGTGGTGGTAGGAAGCAGTGACCTGGGCACCACTTTGCCACTCAGGAGCAACAGCTTCTTATCCCCTGCCCTGTGGGTGAGGTGGATATTGTACCCAGGTACTGTTATCACAAGGTGTGTGTCGCGCCCTTGGCCTGTCTAATTAAGGAGGGTTTAGATGCGGCTGCCCAAGGCAGATGCTCGATATGTTCTCTGCAATAAAAAAAAGGGAGTAAGTTCAATACTTGTCCATTTTTAATTGTTGTTATTATCACTATTATCATTATTATTATTATTATAATTATTATTATTATTATTATTATTATTATTATTATTATTATTATCAATATTATTATTATCATCGTTATTATTATTATTATTGATACCACCACAACTACTACTACTTTTGCTACTATTACTGTTATTATTACTTCATGTCTTCTTTTTATAGTCGTGTTTATATATATATATATATATATATATATATATATATATATATATATATATATATATATATATATATATATATATATATATATATATATATTTCTTTAGTAACTTTCGGTCATGTGTTTCGTAAAGGTTTTTATGTGAAGAGTAGATCAAACTCGGCAAGACTCGCCATTAACAGTGAGTCATTACCCATAGTGTTTAACTTTGTAAAGTTTTCTTCTCAAGGCACAGATGTAAATAATTTCATTTCCCTCTAGTGACTTTGAACTTTCCGAGACGCAGGTCCTCAGCAATCGTGCCTCTCTTTCTTTGCTTTTGAAGCGCGGGTTCTCTGAAGTGGTTTCGACTCAACCCCGTGCAACATTATGACGGGGAGGGACGGTTCACTTCGAGACTCGGCTCCCAGAGTCATTAATCATGGGTGTTCAAGTAGATGTTGGGGATAAGAGTTGTGGCCACGACGGAGATGCTGTCCACACTACCATTACTACCCACCCGCCTCCTACTCCTCCACCAATACCCTCTCAGGTTCCCATCACCAGCAGCAGCACCAGTCACCTTTCCCAGGCGTCACCTCAGCACACACTAAACCCACCAGCCGGGATGATGTCAGCCCACCGCACAAAGCTCTTAGAAGAAAAGAATGACTTGATATTTGCTACGAAACAAAGACGAGGTTCGATGCCTCGAGAGTACAACACAAGAATAGATTTACTTGCTGCTGTGCCATGCCGTCTGCTCACAACACCAGGGCGTCGTCTCCTCACAGCACTGGGGCAATATTTTCTCCTCAGTGCTGAGGCGATGTCTCCCACCACCCCCACTGCACTGGGAAAAAAAAATCTGAATATTCGTAGACGTTCGTTGCCATCCTGGGTAAAGTTGTCTTTCAGCCTAGGGCCTGGTATTCTCAGACCTGTCAGAACATCTTCCGAGAGGTCACCCGGAGTGGTCATTAGCTGTCACAGAGGACAACAAACACACGTAGAGAATATTCTTTAAGAGGGAGTCCACACACTGCCAGGCTTTGGCGTGCTTGATGTAAGACTGGTTCGTGGGGGTAGAGCCGAGCCATTACTTAAGGAAGCGCTCCCTCAGTGCAGCGAGATATGTAGCGAACCAGCAGACTCAGTCTAATGAATCACGTCGCTCGCTGGATGCGGAGGGGCCAGTGTTATTCAGCATTATGTTGGTGTTGGACTGCGAGGCTGTTGCCCAGGGTGGGAAAACCCTTCGGGGCAGAACCTGTTTCGAAAAGTGAGAGGGGGGGGAAAAAAGGGGGGTTGGACCCGATGCGCACAGTTATAAATAGCCGATCCCATTAAGTATTCAGGACAGTGGTACTTACATGCTCCTTTCATCAGGTAGAATTATTTGATCCTCGGCGAGAGTTGTGGGCCAGGACTGGGCAGAAATTAGGGAAGGAGAAATGTTTGCCGGAAGGTGGTCTTCCCTCCTAATCTGCTGGCAAATGGCCTCCAGTCGACTGTGGCATCAGCGCAAACTTCGGCGAGTCAATAGGTGGCTTAGACACGCCTCGGCTGTGGCCTGACAGACAGACAGACGTTTTGGCTCTGTGTTATGTGCGTCAGCATTACGATACCAGTTGGGACCGTACTGCGTCTGTTGGCTCCATTGTGCTTTTGATAAGATCCAATTATGCCTTACTGAAAGGGTATTTTCTTAGCCGCACGCTAAGTAATCTTAAGAAGATATGTATCTTTAAATGACGATAACCTTTTTCTTATTATTTTCTTATACTTGGCATTCAGGACAGACCAAAGATGGTGTTCGAGGCGTAGCCATGAATCATTCGTGGATTAGAAACGGATCCGTACGTATATATTTGCGGCGCAGCCAAGAAACGGTCTGCCGGCCGTACCCTCACTGCGATTGTTCACATTCTGAATAATAGTGACGTGCGACAATAGATGGCAGGAGATCTGAACGAGATAGTGATGCTTCGAATGAGCGAACGGGGATTTGAATGCGTTGGTGAGATTTTGAGTGAGGCGGTAAAAGGCTTCGGATGAGAGGGTGAAACTGGCAGAATAGAAATAGGCTGAAGAGACTACACATGAGGGTAAGCGGGTCTAAATGAGATTGTATTGTTTGGAATAAGAGAGTTGGAACCTCTGTATGAAAATTAAACTTCCATTGAGAAGAGAGGGTTTCCCATTGAGGTAATGGGGTCTCTTAAAGAAAATAATGGTAGGATCTCAAATGAGACAGTTGGTTCTCTATCAAGATAGGGGGAATTTGAGTAATTTCTTTTGACTGATGGACCGTGTCCATATAGAGATACAGAAGCTTCCAAGGACAATAAAACCTTGAGGAGAAAAAGTTTCATTTATGAAGATAGCATGTTTGCTGTGTGGATTCTCGGGATGATTGGCCCATTTGGGAAATGAGATATTACGTTCTCTCTTCCCCAGCAAAGAGGACGGTCTGGGTAGTGTGTCGTCCTGGGAAAGAGTGCAGCATTGGTCGAGGTGGTAGAGCACTCAATAGTTAAAATAGTTGCTAAAACTGGGTGTACTTTTCAGAAGAGGAACCTCTTCTTACCGCCCGCCTTATGTGGCTAAGACGAAGTTTAAGCAGACGTACTTGCTTTTGATGAAATCGTTACAAGTGATATGATTTGCGGTCGTTATATCAAGCCAATGATATGATTAGTGGTCACTTTTATCAAGGCTTTACTCTGTAATAAAGTGTATTTATGTTATCACTCAATAATTTATTTACAACGGACAAGGTGGCCATTATGATTATTTATTAACGAGAGGAAGTAATGTATTTTCTGTCGGAATCAAGTTTTACAATTTAACATCGCCGACCGTATGACTATCGAGAATATTATAATTTTAAAGATGAAGGATTTTTTGAGAGGCGATAAATCTAATGCGTCTTGCATCTCGTGTCTCTGCTATTCCTTAACAACGATTGTGTACGAGATTGCTGGCAGGAGTCATTATGATTATTCTTATACAGATTTTGTCAGTGAAACGTTGTCGAGGTGGGGACCGTCCAGCTGGCCGGCTGGTTGTTGGATTTCTTTGTCTTCCACGATGGTGATTTAATGCCTTGAAGGCGGTGCGCAAATACACAATCCAGGAACAGATATTCTGTGATAAATGGTATGATTTATCATGTTGTTAGTGAGGGTTTAAAGGAGGAGCGGGCTGCCTAGGTGGAGTGAACTGAAGTCTGACATTGTCTGCAGTTGTTAGCCATGTGTGCCTCTGTGTCAGAGCTTAACTGTACAGTCCTCAAACTCTCGTTGCGAGCAACTTTGGTGTACTCTGGTTATTTCCTGTATGCGTAAACCCAGTTCGAAGTACCAGCCTTTATCTTACTATGTTTTCGAGATAGGAGATAAGAAATGACTCTGCCAGTACCCATATAAGTACTGAAGACTCCGATATAAACAAAGACTCCGTTTGATTTTGGAAGTAACCCCGTTGCTGTGTACTGCTTTGTTCTGTCGCGGCTGGCGAAGACCAGCATGGGGGAGTTGCCACCAGACGTGGAGAGAGGTTAGGTGGCCCTCTGCCGGAGAACACGCGGAACAAGTGCCAGGGAGACTTTGGAATGCCTTCCGTGGATTTATTCTTTTTCATCTGCTTAATCTCGGAAAGAGATCGGTTGCTGTAAGACATACATCTATAGCTACGTACGAAAGGTACCCTTGGAACGGAAGACCCACTGTCGAACGTACATAGGATATTCAAACAAAAGAAGAGTTACTGATGGGGTTGCTGGCTGGAACGTCCAGAGCTTTGGTAGTCTGCGATGTGCCCACGTTGCCTCAGTCCCCTCCACACTACTTGGAAGGTACCGCAAGCTATCGTCTGCTACGTCTTGGCCGTCCGCCTTAAGCCCACAGGAAAGAGATGCCCCAATCCCTTGTTGATCCTCCTTCAGCTTTCCCCAGCAGATCAATCGAGGGTCGTAGAGATATATAGCCTTCGCATCAGTCACCCAGGGTGGGTGTGACTGTGACGCAGTCTCTCTTCCTTACCGTTAGTCTCAATTTGTCGAAAGTCAGAGTTCATGACGAATAAGCGCGTCTCCCTCATTTCTGATGTGGGTTGTATGTTGAGCTGTCTGCTGATTCACATGCTCATCTTTCTCATTTTCCCTCCTAATGCTGTCCCGTTCTCTTCTGTAGTCTTCCTCCTATCCTTATCTTTGATCCCCCTTATTTTTCCACTTTGTTTGTCTCATAGCTTTACGTTTTATGTTCTCGCCTCCATCTCTTCCCTCCTCCTTCGCCTTCTGTCATCTCACGCCAGCCTCTTCTCTTCTGCTATTCTCTCGCGTCCTCTCCCTATCTGTCTCGTCTCCCAATTCACATGCTCCATCTTTGTTCTACCCACGCGCTATTCTATCTCACCCCCACCCTACCCTCCTTCCTCCATCCCCTCCCCCACCATTCCTCACTACACCCCCCCCCCCAGCTCCCTCTGACGGGCCCTCCTCCCGACCCCCTTTTCTGGCCATCCAGTGGGGAGGGGGGGGGGGGTTAGCCCTCCCTTCCCGTGCGTGAGGGAGGTGCGGCTTGCGTGCACACCGCCTGTGGCTTCACTAATGGGATGAGGCTTTTGCTTTATTATTAAGATTTTATTGTCAGGGGGAGACCACATGGGGCGAGGTGATGGAAGACCATCGGGCAGCGGGTGATGGAGAACCATCTCAGGTGATGGCTGTGGACCACCTGGCAGTAGGTGAAGGGGAGCCATCTGGCAGTCGGTGAAGAGAAGGAGAGAAAAGAGATGGGGCGGAAGCAACAGGAGACCTAACTAAAGTCTCTCTGAAAACAAGAAAGCAAGATGAACGACAGACAAGATCAGTGTGATAAAAGACAGAAAAAAAGTTATTTTATATATATATATATATATATATATATATATATATATATATATATATATATATATATATGTGTGTGTGTGTGTGTGTGAGTGCTATAGTAATAGCAGTCGTCGTGCACGTGTGTAGTTCTTGAGAGATCATCAGTAAAACTGACCTGAACCTTCCATGACATTTATGGTAACCATCTCCTGTGTCGGTGCTGGAAAGTTGCCCCACGTGAAACCCGTGCGGAGGATCGCGATGTTTGATTGGACGTGATCAACCCGGCAATTTACCAGTGACGTATCGGCAAGCAGATCCATATCTTGTAGAAAGTCAGGGTCACAAAAATGGTCTACACTTGAAAGAGGGAGAGGAAAAAAATGTGAATGATAGTTTTTTCTTTTCGTACTTCAAAAATGATGTTCGATTCTGGAATATGATATTTTTGTAACCATATATGTTTGCTTAGACGGTAGCGTGTACCGCAGACATACTCACATACTCATTTTGTTATATTGGTATGCAATAGACCCTTGATTAATTAGATACATTATGTGAGCCAGAGAGGACCTT
>NC_092237.1:59798713-59838713 GCF_036320965.1 Panulirus ornatus | reverse complement strand
AAAAGTATCCAATGTCTGGTGAATGGCAGGAGGATGTTATCAGCGGCTGCATCAGCTGCCCCTCACCAGCCACGCCACCGCACTGGAGGACAGCTGGTGCAGCTGGGAGGGAAGTCAAGGAAGGAGAGACAAGGAGGGAACGTGGAGAGTCTTAATCGTGGAGGGAAGATGGAGGGAATCCGTCGAATGAGACAGCAAGCAACAGGGTGAAGAACACATGTGGTCGACCTCAGAGGACCAGTGTGAGGAAGAGCGTCAGACAATTTGAGAACCAGGAAGGATTGAGTAAGGTACCCAAGATTATATGCCTCATTAGATATGTCAGACCAGCTTGGTGTGTATTAGAGGACAAGAATACATTCCCTGGCATCTGATTGTATTTGAGAACACCGTAATATACCGCAAGACACCTAAGAGTGTAATGAATTATACATTTTTGTAGCTAGCTGTATTTCAGAACAACTGGATGTATAAATCAGAACAACAAAGCTTATATATTCAGCTGGATGGAACAGCTAAATGTATTTCAGGCACTCAGATGCATTTCAAACGGTTGAATTACTTAAGACAGTCATATATATCAGGGATTCGAATTTATTTCAGTTACAGATCATGTCTCTCAATAATATGTCTTAGAGAAAAGTACTTTCCAATTTCTCCTTTTCTTTCCGTCTGTTTCCGTTTCTTTTCTCTTCTTTGTTTAAGAAAACGAAATATTTTACATCAAAGTACATTTCACAGTAGTTCATTATATTCCAAGAAAGGTAGAATATTACAGAAGGAGCCAGGAGGACTTAAGACTGGGTGAAGAGGTTGTATAACACTACTGCCAACATGTTGTTGTGGCAGCTAAGTGGAAACACTTCAGGAAAGGTAAAGTAGTAGCTTCTGGTAACCCAGTTTGTCCCTGGTTCTTCTAGATGTCTCCCGGTGTCCAAGTGTGTCTCTAGTTCTTCTAGATGTCTCCCGGCGTCCAAGTGTGTCTCTAGTTCTTCTAGATGTCTCCCGGTGTCCAAGTGTGTCTCTGGTTCTTCTAGATGTCTCCCGGTGTCCAAGTGTGTCTCTGGTTCTTCTAGATGTCTCCCGGTGTCCAAGTGTGTCTCTAGTTCTTCTAGATGTCTCCCGGTGTCCAAGTGTGTCTCTAGTTCTTCTAGATGTCTCCCGGCGTCCAAGTGTGTCTCTAGTTCATCTAGATGTCTCCCGGTGTCCTGGTTTGTCTCCTAGATCTTCTAGACGTCTTCTCTACCCCCAGAGTATCTCGTAGTACCTCTAGGTGTCTCCTGGTGTCTCAATTTGTCTCCTAGTGCTTTTAGTTGTCTCCTGGTGGCCTCTTATGCCCCTCTGCCCCCGGCTCCATCCCTTCCTGCTCAGTCAGCCAGTAGTTAGCAGGTAGTTAGCGGCGGTAGGTTGGTGATATAAAGTTTATTGGAGGGTAATTTCCTGGTGCTGCGGTTCTCCCGCCTGGCCAAGTGATGGTCTGTGGTAGTTGAGGAGGGTTAGCTGTAGCGTTTAGTGGTGGAGGCCTCGTATTTAGGGTTTGCTCTCTCTCTCTCTCTCTCTCTCTCTCTCTCTCTCTCTCTCTCTCTCTCTCTCTCTCTCTCTCTCTCTCTCTCTCTCTCTCTCTCTCTCTCTCTCTCTCTCTCTCTCTCTCTCTCTCTCTCTCTCTCAGTACAAAGGAATTCCAGTCGTCTAGAGGATGTGCACAAGGGCCTTGAAACAGTCCCGGGTGCGGGAGAAGGTGTAGGGCTGGCGCGGTAGAGGGCTAGGAGGAAGCGAAGGAGTACGAGAGAGAAGGAGAAGGGACAGTAGTGGTAGATGTGAAAGTCAAAAGGATGGTGGGTAGGATGCTTAGGGGATAGGAGGGTGGGGCCGAGGAGTGACAGAAGAGGCTGGAGGCAAGGATGTAAACGGACGAGGAGAGGCAGAAGGTATGGGGATAGGTGGCGATGAGGCCAGGAAGACATGATAAAGTCATGAGAACGGGATGGGTAGAGGTTCAGGAGGCGAGGAGGACAGGAGGGAAGGGAAGGAGGACAGAAGGCTCCCAAGCCTGGACTGCAGAAGGAGACTATCTGCCTCCTGATCGCAACCCTACCTCACCACAAGGGCCGGTCGGCTGCCGGGCTCGGGACCCCACGCCTGTATAAAGGGCCTCCCTCTCTGTCATGCACTTTATAAGGGAACCTTATCTCCCGTGTCATCTCCTTCATAAGGGAAGTTCTCCCGTCCCATATATTTTCAAACATGGTTTATCTGCCGTAACCTTACGCCTTAAGTACCTTTATTGTGCGTGGTATAATTTATAATGGGAGTTCAACTTCGTTACGCTCCGTAATTAAGAGAAGTTCTTTTTTTTTGTACCAACAACCGTATAAAAGGCTCTAAATGTTGTGTGTAGTG
This sequence comes from Panulirus ornatus, assembly GCF_036320965.1. Classification (NCBI taxonomy): domain Eukaryota; kingdom Metazoa; phylum Arthropoda; class Malacostraca; order Decapoda; family Palinuridae; genus Panulirus; species Panulirus ornatus. The sequence goes on along the minus strand of NC_092237.1, from coordinate 59,836,313 downwards.
GGGAGGAATCTGTATATACAGTCGCCTGTCTGCCTGTGGAGGAGGTGGTTTTTGCTGCCTTCGTTTACTCCGCTGGTGGACGATTATTGTGCTAATAATTTGAGAGGATTTTAAATGTTTTTATGAGTGGGTCAGAGTAGGTGAAGCGGAACGAGGGGAGATGATAGATGAAGCGGGAACGATGGGAGGTACCGTGTGAAGCGGAGCGACGGAATACGTGTGCGAGACAAGCAACGGGACGGACAGAACCGTAGACAAAGAGACAGAAATGTTGAACAGACAGTCACACACTCTGATCACACAGAGGCAGAAAAATAAAGAATGAAATGACCGACTGAAATGTTGAGCACAGAGAGACAGCGCCGAGGAGGACACGATCTCACACAGGAACGAAGAAGTAATACAGAGACAACACAAGGGATGGCGTGTTCGGAGGCTGGGAGTGAGCGCCGCCGTGCAGTGTGGAGGCTCAGCACGCGACCCCATCGCTGGCTGGTGGAGAGGCGTCTAGCTCCGTGGAGGACGTGTGATGGGTCTAGTAGCTTCCACACCCCCGGGTTGAATCTCCTCAACCACAACCACGGTTCTGTTGTCCTCCGTTTTGTCCGGGGGTCACACAGTATTTAATCCATGCCTAACAACGCGCTTTAAGCCGCATTACGTGACTCGTTTCTTAAATTTCAATTTCACCCGCCGTTGTGTCTTTTTCACGCAATGTCATCCGTCGTCTACATTACAGAGTCAATCAGGTTATGTTCTCTGAGGGGAAACTCCAGTCATGGAGCTTTTATTTCTGATCTAATCCCAGAAATGCATGTCGCAAGATGAACCGAATTGCATTTGAAATGATACACTTTATTGTGACCACAGAAGGGCAGGACGCGGGTGTCGTGCAGGGAAGACCAAGGTTCTTTTTACCTGCGGACGCAAGTTATCTCCTTCTGTAAGACGAGATCACAACAAGTAATTCCTGTTGTAAGGTTAGAAGAATTCCAGGGTTATTGGCTATGGCTGGCCCGCCTGGCATGCACTTGGTTACACACAAGAGCCTGGGGTAATCAACTTCCACAGCTTTGGTGCAAGCCTCTTGCCTCAACTTACCCAAGAGACTTGTCATGAGGTTGATTGGAAGGTATTATTTCCGGGTTGTAGGACGATACACGTGCAGAACGGTCGTCGAAGGCAGGGTTTTTCAAGCTGGGGTTCTTCGAAGGCTCTTGATAAGGATCCTGTAGGGTACTTCGTGAAAGCCTGAGAGAGTTAGTGGCTTCAGAGAGTTTCAGAACCTCATGTCTGAGTGAAAAGGGCGGTGGACGCTGATTCAGATGGCGGATGGACTTACTTTTTAGAAGGAAAACTTGACAGTGAACCATATTGAGGGAGATGGTATTCCATGGATGGTCTTGGAGTTGGAGGTCTTCAAACTACACCAGATCTTACATTTGGCTGAAACTAGGATGTGCTTCACAAGTTTAGTCATTGCATTTGAAAGAGCTCAAAGAACATAAAGAGAAGGTCCAAAGGACATTAACGGAGATGGTGCCAGAATAAAGAGAGTGGAGCTAGAGGAAAAGGTTAGATGCCTTATATTGTCCGGTGTGGAAGAAAGAAGAGTAGAGAGGGACCTGTTCACAATCTTTAAGTTTTTGAATCAGATTGATGACGTCAACAGTGAGCAGAGTTCTTGGAGAGATGCGGAAATATTACCAGAGGCCATAACTTGATGCAGGAAACTTGTTAGAATTCTAAACTTATAAGGATTTTTTTCTGTAATTTATGGGTATTAGATGAATGGAATGAACTGAATGAGGACATTATGAATGTGGACATCATACAAAAGTTTAAAATGTCGTGTGATAATAGAGGAGGTTCAAGAGATGGGAATCCCGCGTGTGTAGGACTCCCTACCCTTACTGTACAAATAGATAATTCACATAGAAACAAAACTACACGGACGGAACTCTGCAGTGATGTATGTGCCTGGCCGTCCGCCTTGACGGTCCTGCTAATTGAAGCTTGCCCCCTCAGACTGGACGACCTGTAGGGCAGCATTTTTATGACAATTATAATTCTGAATGTACTCATTAGTGTGGCTGGAGAAGCATACACTCCATGCGGTGTGACCCGAGGTGGGCGGAGGTGGCTGAAGATGCATTGAAGTGGGTGGAGGATATCGGGCGGTGGCCGAAGGTAGGTGGAATTGGGTGGAGGTTGGTGGGTTTTGATAGCCGAAGGCGGATGGAAGTGGAGGAGGGTGTAGGTGGGCGGTGGTGCGTGTGGATGAGGCACGACGGGAGTCGTCCTACAACGAGACTCCTACGAGCGTCTCAGGAGAGTCTCACAAGACGATATTAAGAACCGGAATACATGAATGTGATTAGAAGGCGAGCTGATCTGTCACACACGAGACAGGCCCAGTGGTGCGGACGGATGGCCGGAGGCCCACACATTTGAGTGGTGATGGTGGTAGGTGTTCGTGGTAGTGGTGATCTTGGTAGGTGTTCGTGGTAGTGGTGATGGTGGTAGGAGACCGTGATAGTGGTGATGGTGGTAGGTGTTCGTGGTGGTTGTGATGGTGGTAGGTATTCATGGTAGTGTGATGGTAATAGGTGTTCTTAGTAGTGGTGATGGTGATTGGTGTTCATGGGAACGGTGATGGTAGTCATGGTGGTACGTGTTTATGGTTTTAGAATGAAGAAGAGGGGGCAGAAGAGGAAGAAGAAGAAGACGTGGAGGAGGAGGAAGTACAGGGAGGGTGTGGGGCAGGATGGGGTGGGGTAGGGCTGGGTGTAGGAGTGGGTGTAGGAGTTCTCGAGAAGTTAAGGTCAATATTTGCTGCCTCCTCCACCGGCTCTCGTGTTCACCTGCCCTTCCCTCCACTCCCTCTCCTTCCTCCGCTCTCTCCATCCTCCACTTCTCCCTCCTCTCTCCACTCTGGTCTTCCCTCCGCCAGCTTTCTCTATCCGCCCTCCATTCTCAGCTCACATTCCTCCCTCCGTTCTTAACCTTTCACCCTCCCTTGCGTCCTCTTACTTCCACTCTTCCGTGTCCCACACTCACTCCTATTCTTCCCCCTCCCTTTCTCTATCTGCCTACCCATCCCTTCCTCCAGCATTCCTCCTTACCTTCCACATTCCTCTCTTCATACCCTCTACCTTGCACTTCCCCTTTCTTTCCACCCTCCATTAATATCCTTTTTACCCTTCATTCCCCCTCCATCCCTCACTCTCCTCTAACCTCACAGTCACCCCTCCTCCTCCTCCTCCTTCCCTTCACTCCTTGACCAGCCAGTTTCCTCCACCCTCCACTCATGACCTCTTCCTCCTGCCCTCCACCTCACTCATAACGACATGCTGCACCACATCCTAACCCCCCCCTTCCCCCCTCTGCTCTGGAGGTTGTGTAGGGTTAGGGGTTTGCACTACTAGTACCTCGCCTCTTACCCCAGTATCATCCCAACCCCTGGAGATTCTGGGGTTGGGGGCCGGGGGAGTGTTGCTCTCCTCTGACCCCGTCCACCAACACCCGCCTCTTGATCGCCTGCGCCAGGGTCATTTGTAACATCCACGAGCCCCGGCTCCACCTAGCTATACGCAGCCACACATCACGCCACACCACGCCACACCATACCACGCCACACACACGTCCTCCCTCCTCACTACAACCTGTGGTTAGGGTCTTTGAATGAACTTCATCATCATCAGTGAGGAGGAAAAACTGACTCTTCTGTGTCCCTGCCAGAGTTTGAATGAATATCCTCAAGTATTTCCGAGGCCAACCGAGTGCGTTGCTTCTGCGACTCTTCTGGGTAAAGCTGTGAGGCTTCTCTGAACTGCTTGAGGTAGTCTGGGTTCACAGTCTTTGAGGTATCATCAAGTGATTCCCTTAAGGTGTGTGCGGGAATGGTATGACAACCTTGTGTCCTGATGCCGTCTCTGTGTCTTGAATACCATCCTTTCACTTTTGTATATTTTCCTTTGCTTTGTGTTTTTCAAAGTAATCTTTTCTTTGAAGCAACTGAGAATCTTTTTTTTTTTTTTTTTTTTTTTTTACTGAAGTGGACACCGAGCCTCAGCTTTGTAGGGCGTCGGAAACTCGTAAGTTGAAGCTCATGTCTCTCAAAGATAAGTAGGATTCCACAACAGAGTCGTCGTAGGATTCCACAACAGAGTCGTCGTAGGATTCCACAACAGAGTCGTCGTAGGATTCCACAACAGAGTCGTCGTAGGATTCCTCAGCAGAGTCGTCGTAGGATTCCACAACAGAGTCGTCGTAGGATTCCACAACAGAGTCGTCGTAGGATTCCACAACAGAGTCGTCGTAGGATTCCTCAGCAGAGTCGTCGTAGGATTCCACAGGTGATTTGTCGCAGGACTCCACAACTGATTTGTCGTAGGATTCCACAAGCAGAGTCTTCAAGCTTTGCTAGGAAAAAAAAACAAAGTAATGAATACTTGAGTCTTAGCTTACCTTGTCACCAGTGTCCTTGCCTCCCGGACAGTCTGTTTTTCTCTCCCCCGCCGCAATAACTGGAACATGGGCGTAATTGGTGCCTGGATCAGGGAGGCAATCAGGTTCGTGTTGGTTATGGCACATCGCTGGGTAGACCGCTGGAGCCATTGCATTTAGGTGAATGTTAACTACGGGAAGAATATTGTTTTAGTGTCGTTTGAATGAAATGCTGTAGTTGTACGTATATTAAAGCCATCTAGAGCAGAAGAAACTAGAAATAAAAGACATTATGGTAAGAGATATATAAACTGTTGTAAGAAATGGACAGTCCACGTTACAGGATAAAGAAAACGTGCATTCTTGGATAAAGGATGAACTTCTTTCCAATGTCTCTGTCCCGTGTTATTTTTCCATTTGTTGTGTATCTTTCTGGCTCCATCTGACACACTTCTTCAACTGAGCCAAGGAAACCAGAATCTTCGGCACTAATCACTGAAGACATTCCAAGGCGTTTCTGACGTCAGTGGTCAGGTGAACCAATGACAACGGCAGACGCCCCTAACGTCACTGATCAGGTGAGCGAATAGCAGCAGTGGACGCCTTTAACGTCACTGATCTGGTGAACCAATGACAACAGCAGACGCCTGTAACGTCACTAATCAGGTGACCCAATAACAGCATCGGACGCCTCTGACAATAATAGCGTGGGATTTGACGTACAGATAACGGCGCACATTTGTTATCTGACGTCGCAGTACGCACAGATAACAGCATGCGATAGTTATCTTGGGGGCGCACGGGACACAGCTAACACCAGCCGGCTGAGTAATTAGGGCGCACGATGTACCACTGTACAGATCACAATTTTGGTCGTCTTAATGCCTAGAACTAGAGAGAGAGAGAGAGAGAGAGAGAGAGAGAGGAAAAAATGTAATTGTCACCTGGGAGCGCAGTGTGTCACACCCAGGCAGTTAATTCACGAACAGGATGCGGATTATTTTTCTTTTTTTTCCCCCATCGCCCCTGATGATTTTAATGCCCGGACAGATACTGAGCTGAGCTCTCCAGACTCTGTAGTAGAGCGTCTTAGCTCTGGTCCAGGTGTATTATGGTATCCTCTGGTGTATCATCTCCTCTGTTTAGGTCCTGCCAGGTTGGCTGGCTCTGTATGCTGTTTCCCTGTCTACGCGCACGGTGTCTGCCTCTCTCCCTCTCTCTGTGAAGGTGATTTGCGTCGTCGGTTTGTCTATGGATGTGTCCTCGTCGCTAATGTACTTTTTGTGGCATTTGAATGAAGTGTAGACCTTGGCTTCATCTGAAAGGATTTTAGCGTTAAGTTACCACTTTATAAATCTATACAGGGGGTCACTTTGCCTCTTTCATCCTCGAGACCACCTTTCCGCCTTTGCTCTGAGTGTTTTAAAGGTATTTAGAAAACTTTTTATTTCTGTTGTGAAGGTATTCAGAAACTCCTTTTAATATCCTGGAAGCCTTGAGACAAATTTGGGCTTCATGGTATACTGGAAACAATGATAGATCAACGAATGATTGATGTAAAACACAGAGTATCATGTGTCGTAATTTTGCGCTTGAGGGCTCGAAGACACTCGAAGTCATCTAGTCATGTAACACTAGAATAACAACAAGATTTGAGTTAGTGTTGCAGTGTTACTCCCTCTCGATGTGCACCCAGCAATTTGGACCAGATTTCTAGAATTGTGTCTGTCTGTTTGTATGACCGTGTCCCTCCGTCACTCGCCGTAACGGATGACTCCTCGCCTCCTTTCTGAACCAGCCAGGAATATTTCGACCTCTTAGATACTGAGAGACATCCGCTCCAGTGGCCGCGGGCATCGTGGAAGTGGAGCCGGTATAAGGTATGGTGAGTGTCAGGCTGCGGTCATAGTATTCATTACCCGTTTGTAATTACCTGTTTGTACTGGACGGGGAGGGAGGGAGCTCTACATTCGTGGTGGCCACACGTATCTTGAACATTCTCTACAGCCATGCAGATTTTTTTATATAAACTTTTGTATGCTGTCAGCAGTTACTAGTTTCGTTCTTTGGCCCAAGTTATTATTATTGTTATTATTATTATCATTATTATCATAATTTTATTATTATTATTATTATTATTATTATTATTATTATTATTATTATTATTATTATTATAATTATTATCATCATCATTATTATTATCATTATTATTATTATTATTATTAGTATTATTATTATTATTATTATTATTATTATTATTATTATTATTATTATTATCATTATTATTATTATTACTATTATTACTATTATTATTATTATTATTATTATTATTATTATTATTATTATTGTTGTTGTTGTTGTTGTTGTTATCTAAGTAGCACAATATTTTATATGTTCGGATCATTCAGAATTCGTGTGTTCTTCACATTTCCAGGGTTAGTAAACCTTTCTGTGAAATCATCAGGAACAGTTTCATATATATGTGTAATTTATCTCTAACAAAATTACACCACAGTTTTATACCCAAATTATACGTCTCGTGACAGTAATTGCTCAAGTTTTTATGAAAATGCATTGAGAGATGATTAAAAATACACGTAAAACTTTGAGGAAAAAAAAAAGAATTATCTTATAATTATTAATCGTCGAGTTTGACATCTAATTATGGGTTTGGGAGCTGTAACGTAAGAGGTTCCTTTCATGTTGATGCTAATGTATATTTAGCCGGGTTTTTTTTTTCCGTGGCCAGGGAGACCTCAGGTCATGGGTACACACACACAAGTCACACACACACTCAGCTCCCGTCCAGTATGTCTGGAAAACCAACACTCTAATGACCGTAGAATTTAATTGGGGGTCACTGTAGGCGTGGGTAAGCATGATTCCTGGCGTGTTGAATTAACAGAAGGCTGAACAAGAGACTGTACTGTGGACTCAACAGGACACGTTACACTAGGCTCTCTTTCTTGTCTCCCTAGTCCATCCTCCTCCTACTCTCTTGTCCTTCTCCTCCCCTTCTAATTCTCCCCTCCCTCCTCAGCTTCTCTAATTCTCCCACCCCTCTTGTCTGACCCCTTCCCCTCCTGTCTTCCCCTTCCCCTCCTGTCATCCCCAACCACGCCTACCCTGCCTTTGGCACGACATCTGACAAATCAGTAAATGGGGTTGTGGGCTGCCACTTGGGAGGTTAATGTCGGAATGGGTCCCTAACCACTAGTTCTTTTTCCCCGTCTTTAATTGCTCTCCACCACGACTCCCGCCAGACAGCTCTGGCCCTGCCCCCTCAGTGCTCAGAGGGAAGGAGTCAGCCGGCGTCAGAGAGGGTGTGTACCTCATAGGCGAAGGCATGGGAGGTGACCTGCCATAAGCGTAGGCATGGAGCTGAGTGGAATTTGGGGTTGTGTGTACAGAAGGCAGATTCTAGGCTATACAGAAAGCAATCCTTGGGACTGTACCCAAAGGCAGGCTACCACGCCAAGCACACCTTTGTTCAAATCCTCATCAACACACCCGAACATAAATCAATCCCCAGCACACCGTCACTTCAGTCCTTGGCAATACATCTGTGTTTAGATCCACAGGGCACACCCGTACTCACACCCCAGGTGCACGTATATGTGAGAGTCTTCCTTAACACGTAATGGCTCGGACGAGGTGTCGGAGGCCGAAGTCCAGGCGAGTGCTGGTCCCTTGCGGTGTGCTATGCCAGTCCCCCCTCAGGCACGTCCTGGGCACTAGGGGTGCACTGAACTCCAGCAGGATAATGGTGATAGAGGTGAGGAGGGAGGGGGGGGGAGTGGAGGTGGAGGGGGGGAGAGGCGTTGTGGGTGAGGGATGTAACACAGGTTTAGATTGGGGAGGTGGTGAGGACCAGGTTTTGGGGTTATGGGCCTCAAGGATCGCTGCGGAGGACATAAGTGAGGTGGAAGGTGGAATGCATGTGTAGTCAGATTGAGTGAATGAGTGGAGTGCATGATGGTATGAGAATGTGGATCATTTGTGAACTTAGGGGGGCGGAATATAGATGAGGTCAAAGAGAGTGGAGTGCATGCGAGGTAAGGGAGAGCTGAACACCCATGAAGTCAGAGGGTTTGGAATACATGTGAGGTTAGGTTAGCGTACCGCTAGAGAGATATAGATCCAATGTATAATAAACTCTACATTTTGACCCTCCAGGTCGGTAAGCTGTATATCAAACTTCGCCATTTTCACTTCTCACATCAAGTAAAAGAATGTTTCCCGAAGTTGTGAGAGTAGTATGTGGTGTACCTTGAATGACTAACTTCATTTCGTAGATTAGAGGATATATATATATATATATATATATATATATATACTCAAATTCTTGCATGTGTCATCTCATTATGTGAAACTGTATTCATTGCATGGATAAGATTGTTCATGTATTTTAGCTGTAGGGAAAGTAGTAGTGTTGCCGAACTTACATAGCCATAAAAGATGTTCGGCAGGTCTGCTGTATACCGCCACGAATGAAATCATAATTGTCCACATCAACTGTAACATTAAGAATCTTCATCACCCACTTACCGAAGATCCTAATTAAGATACGTCCCATCAAGTGCTACAATTGATGGGGTCAAGCACAGTAGGGGGGGTAATTATGTAGATACATAAATATATGTAGCGTGCGATCCAGTGCACCTGGAGGGGATAACTCTGGACTGTAGGGGAGGTGAGTGTGGCAACACAGCATTTGAAATATACAGTCAAATACCCCAGGTCGGTTAATGATGGTCTCACGTTGAACACCGCTACAGTTCAGTACGCATCGGGACACATCATCTTCACCATCATCGTTAATCATCACCATCTTCCTCAATAGATTTATCATATTCATCTTCATCAATTCCGTCACGAGTATTCACTCTGCACGGTTCTACTCGGCATTCGTTTCTTGTGGAACAGCTTCCTCTGTAAACCATTTTCAGAGGTACACACACGTGCACGATTGTCAGGCATCGCCCCCATCATATCTGCTAACGTTTTCATCCTTCCCCGTGTTGAGATGACAGTAGGCGAGCGAAAAAAAAAAATGTTCCGACAGTTTCTTTAAGTAAACGCCTTCGATGTTTTCTAATGCCGCATCTTTGAGAGCTGGACTTGCCTTTAGGTATCCAGTAGCGAGGAAGACTGACGTTCTCCCTCGCTCTACACAGTACACGCACCTGTCACCTTTCCCTCTGCTGACGTGCTGTACTCACTGTACGCTGTCTGCTTGCCTTCACCCACCCCCTTGCTACGTGCCCTTCACCCTCACCGTCACTGGCCCACCTGTCACACACCCCCGGTGTCAATTTATTGTTCCTAGCGTACGCTGTGTTGCCAGCATCCGCCTACCTTTGTTATACGGCCTTCAACCACACTACGAAAAGGAAAAGGCTTTTGTGTATGTCTGAGCCACTGCTAAAGCCTTTTAGATTAATCACTTAAAGCCTTGGGTCGCTCCTCTATCTCTTCTGTCACCTTATAGTATTTTTCACATGGCAGCTCTGCTGATCCGCTGTTAAGGCCTCATCCCCCCCCATTAGTGCTTCGGGTCCCATTGCAGTGTCTTCAAGATGCGTTTGCAGTAAAGGTTAACCCAAAAACGTCAAAGCCACATTAACTCTCTCTCTCTCTCTCTCTCTCTCTCTCTCTCTCTCTCTCTCTCTCTCTCTCTCTCTCTCTCTCTCTCTCTCTCTCTCTCTCTCTCTCACTCTGGGCACCGGGGGAGAAAAACCTGATAATAACAAAAATTCAGAGGAATTAAATGATGATTGCCCATGAAAGTTTAATCCGAATGAGGCAGCAGATCCAGATGAGCTGTCACCACGGGTGTTGAGAAAGATAAATCGTGAGAAATTATTTCCTTTTTTTTTTTCTTCGCCGTTCAAACCCGACAATAGATTATTATTAGAGAGGAATGTGCCTGAGGACTGAGAGCCGTCAGCTGTCACTGTGACGTGTAAGGAAGATCTGATGATAAATGTGCGGTAGAATAGCGTCCACTACTTTGAAAATTATGGAATCTGTCGTAGGAGATAATGGTTAAAGTCTCCTGTCGTAGGAGATAATGGTTAAAGTCTCCTGTCGTAGGAGATAATGGTTAAAGTCTCCTGTCGTAGGAGATAATGGTTAAAGTCTCCTGTCGTAGGAGATAATGGTTAAAGTCTCCTGTCGTAGGAGATAATGGTTAAAGTCTCCTGTCGTAGGAGATAATGGTTAAAGTCTCCTGTCGTAGGAGATAATGGTTAAAGTCTCCTGTCGTAGGAGATAATGGTTAAAGTCTCCTGTCGTAGGAGATAATGGTTAAAGTCTCCTGTCGTAGGAGATAATGATTAAAGTCTCCTGTCGTTGGAGATAATGGTTAAAGTCTCGTAGAAGAAAGGCGACTGGCAACAGGTGGCCAGCATAGCTTCTGTGACAGCGGATCCTGTCTTTACAGTTTACAGGAAGTGTCGATGAAATGCAGAGCAGACGCGGTGCAGAACTATAGCCTGATGTGTTCTGCTTAAACGTCCAGAAAAAAGACCTCGTGTAGGAGCCCCACAGGGATCATAGCCTGGTAGATTAACGTCTCACGACTCTGGTGGTGGTGTAGAGGGATGGATTAAGTGATCGGCAGATCAGAAAAGCAAGTGGTATTGAAATGTCGGGTACGGATGAGGTCAGCAAGCATCGGGGGGGTAAGTTTGCCGACTTGTCACGTAAAACGCCAAGAGCGAAATGTATTTAATTATTTCTGAATGACTGCGTAATTATTTCCGGTCGTTGAGTATTAATGACCGAGGAAATGAAACGAGATTGTGAATTCTTTCTGCTGGTAATTTTCGTCATAAAGCGACAGGTCTTCTGTTTCTCTCTCTCTCTCTCTCTCTCTCTCTCTCTCTCTCTCTCTCTCTCTCTCTCTCTCTCTCTCTCTCTCTCTCTCTCTCTCTCTCTCTCTCTCTCTCTCTCTCTCTCTTACATGACTATATATTTCTTTCCTTTTTTTCCCCTGGTGTGGGAGGCACTGAGGAGGTCCTCCTCCCGGGAGTGGCTTTATAGCCTGCTGATGTCACAGTATAAAGTGACGGAGGAGGGAGGGAGGGAGGGCTGGTGGTGGCGGCGGTGGCCCGGGCCGCGTGATTAGACAAGTGGCCCGCATACCTCAGTTCCGCAGGCGGCTCTGAGGAGCCTCCTCTGCGCTATAAGACCAGGCCAGGCAGGCAGGCAGGCAGGCAGGCAGTACTTTACCCCGGGGAGGCCAGGGTTCGATGCCACTCGTAAACCCTCGAAGCCCGCGTTTTTCCCGTTCGTTTTAACGGCCGGTGTGGAGCCCACAACGTCAGGATAAATCATTTAATCTTCATGTTTTTCGCGCGGCGACGCCACGTAAATTACTGTTATCTCTCATTCCTTTTTTTTTTTTTCCCGTAAGTGTGGTGCGTAAGTAGGGAGGGGGGGCTTGTGCCTCGTCACCTGGGGACGACGAATGAATAATCTGCCTCTTCCGTAGTTTTTGGCACCCGCCGTGTTATTGGTCGTGGGAGCCGCTGCCGCCGCGCGCCCCCTTCTCTCTCTCTCTCTCTCTCTCTCTCTCTCTCTCTCTCTCTCTCTCTCTCTCTCTCTCTCTCTCTCTCTCTCTCTCTCTCTCTCTCCTCCTCCTCCTCCTCCTCCTCCTCCTCCTCCTCCTCCACCTTCAGGAAGTAGGTAATCGCCACAACTACTTGGGAAGCACAAATTTCACTTAGCAGGAAAGACATTTAGTTATTTGAGTCCCTCCCCCCTCCTAAAAAAAGTAAGTGTGTGCGGGAACGCGATACCACAGACGTGGCTGGTGCACAGACGAACATAGACGGACCTGAGGGAACGGACGCACAGATCCGTCCGACGGGTGGAGGTACGAGGGACGGATTAACACTGGCAGACAGGACATGCTCAGAGACAGGCAGGCATGCAGGTAGACAGAAGCCGTCTGACGGGCTAAGACACAGTCACACATGGACGGTTAGAAACATATGGACAGACAGACGAGTATCTGATCAAACTGCACCTTAAGATAATCTCTGAAAAGACTCGCAGACAGATGAATGCATAAGAACATGATCAGACAGATAGATACGGATGTCCAGACAGACAAACAGACAGAGAAAACAGGTGACCAGCTGAGGTTGTAAGTTGGGCGTGGCACTTCCGAGGTGAGGCTGCCTGTGTGGTAGAGCACGTCAAGACCCTCCTGGTGGGGGAGATGACATCTGCCCACGCTGATGACGCCCTGGCAGATTTATGGTCATGCCTTGGATGTAGGGCGGGGTAGGGGAGGCTCCTCCACCCACTGCGGGTGGTGGGAGATGGAGGGCAGGAGGCTCCTCCTCCACCTAGGTGGGTGTGGAGGCAGCGGGAGTCTCCAGCAGCCACTCCTGCTGCATCTCTGACTATCAGAGCCACTCGCCCCCTCTCATGACCAGGTCCTGAAGCTCTCCCATTATAACCTTATATCTTGGCGCTGGGAAGTATTGCCTCGTCTGCCCACAGGTAAAGGTCGCTGTTTATAAAAGAGAGAGAGAGAGAGAGAGAGAGAGAGAGAGAGAGAGAGAGAGAGAGAGAGAGAGAGAGAGAGAGAGAGAGAGAGAATGGGAAAGCTGTTAGCCTCTTTAAGGCAATGTCTCTCTGTAAGTGGAGGATTCTGTACGTGACTTTTGCTCGTGTGTGTGTGTGTGTGTGTGTGTGTGTGTGTGTGTGTGTGTATGTGTGTGTGTGTTTTATCTCTGTTTTTATATATGTGTAAGCGTATTTGTTATGCCTGTATCTGTTTTATCTCATGTACTTACATGGGTGTAGTGTTTGTTTGTTCTGTATATATGTAAACATGTACTGAAGACCCTAAGACAAGCACACGGGGCTGGCGTAGGGTGAGTGAATCATTGTTCAACACGCGCCAACTGACCCTCAGGTTGTGAGAGGAGCTGTAGTGTATATGTGTGTGTGTGGGTAGTGGAGGCTCCATCTCTGCTATCCCAGCCACCGTCTTTATTTTCCATCTATTTGAATGGTTAGGAGGGAGGGGAAAGAATAGGTTGCATGGAAGAAAGTACAACCGAGAAGTATAGAAGGTGGTCAAGTTGTCCATTAGGTTGCTGCTCCACTTCATAACAATTTCCTCTACCTAAACCACTGCGCCCCTCATAATCCCTCACGGACCCACACAGGAGTTTCACGTCCGTCTTCGCGATGCAGCAACTGCATTTTTGCCGGGTGATCTCCAAGGACACAAAGGACGGATGTGCCATCCTGTTCATATGTTTCTCCATCATCTGCCACTGGGTAAAGGCCATTGTAGCTGGAGTGTAGGGTTTACCACAAGTACGTGGGAAAGAAAAACCCAGGCAATGGAGGGCCCTGATGGTCTTTGAGGAGGTTATCTAATCTAAGACGGTAACAGTATCCAGGCGTCCTGATCTATACAGAGGGAGAGGGATGATTAAGGAAGCAGGAAGGAGTCACACTTAATAGGGAGAGGGGTGAAAAGGTAGTCACTTGAGGCAGCGAGTGACAAGATATGCGCGTTTCATGTCAAAACAGTGAGGGGGCGTTCCCAGGCAGGCACCCAGACCCAAGTTGGCTCACATCACGCTCAAATATCTCAGCTTCCCGCCTCACATAAACACGCTCGGGAATCTGACGGTGGTGTTTATTTTCCTTGCTCTGATTCTGACTAGAGTGTGTTACTCTTGTAAGTCAGCCGTTAAGTGTACTGTTAAAACAGTATGATGCTCCCTTGACGACTGCCCGGTTGAGGTGTTCAGTAGGGAGGCGTCGGTCACTGGCTTCGGCTGATGTGAACTGCACACAGAGGGTGTGGAGGTGGGGGAGGTAAGCTGAGGTTGTGGAGGAGCCGGGGTTGTAGTCAGAGGTTGTGGTGAGGAAGGTAGTTATAGGGTTGGGGACGAGAGGAGGAGGGAGACATGTGGTCGGGGAGGTAACTGAGGGTTGAGGATGGAGAGGGAGTTAAAGCCGTGGTTGAAGTGGAGGGGAGGAGGTATTTAGGTTCCTTATAGGGGAGATCTGTATACCCGCGGAGGAAGATATGTAGCCTCTTGATCCGTGGAGGGGAGAGGGAGTAGATGCAGGTCATAGCAGATGTGTAGTTTAGAAGATCATACGTTCGATAAAAGTGTCGGGTCTTAGATGGAATTCCCTTGGAAGCACCGGCGTATTTTTTTTTTTTTCTTCCAAAGCCCCTGGACTCTGACCTGACCCATAGTTACGGGTCAGATGAAAGGTCACGCCATCATATCCAAGGGTCGTACCTACCAGTCTTGTCGCACTCATAGATGTAGCCTGTCCTGCCAGAGGGTCGTCCCGTCCTCCTCAAGGATCCCCCCGTCCTCCTCAAGCATTGTACATCTTACTCAGGATCTTAACAGCCACTGAATTTTATCGTAGACATTTAGGACTTAAACTGACGGTTATCGCTCATCCTCGGACCCTTTAACGATTCAGAGGGACGCTCTCTATATATCTCTATCTATCTATCTATCTATCTATCTATCTACTAACACACACACACACACACACACACACACACACACACATATATATATATATATATATATATATATATATATATATATATATATATATATATATATATATATATATATATATATATATACATATATATATATATATATATATATATATATATATATATATATATATATATATATATATATATATATATATATACCATCGAGGTATATGACAGCCACCTTCCATGTCAGGTGGCTCAGAAGTGCCGACATTGTAGATAGCTTAATGTTACCGACATTTTCATTTTAGGAGAGAGAAAAGATTTTAAAAGTCTCTCAACGCGAGACACATCGGAGTAGAGCAGACATAATGTTTTCCTCCCGCATTAAATTTAGGTTTACGTTGATCCTGTTAACGATAAGCGTGACTTACGATCATTGTTATGGTTTTGATGATAATAATTTCGTATCTGCGTCTGACCCCTGGATGGTTTAAGGGCCTTTAATAAATTAGTGGCGTCGAGGACATGACGTTTTTATTATCATCATTCGGGCAACAGTGTTATCGGTCTGATGAACACATCTGACTCGAGATGATTACAAAATCCATCGCCGTTTTCTCTTGAACTCTGACTACAAAGTGATGATTTAGGCTGTAATGACGACCCCCTCCCTCCCTCCACTTTGATCGGGGGGAGAGATACAGCTTTATTACACGCCAGGGAGACATTTTCACACCCCTGAGCAAGACGGTGTTGGCCCTGGGTACGACTCGGGGAAGCTTGGGTTATAACCCGGCTCTTAAGGATCAGGTCGAAGACCAGGCCATGTCGTGACCACCACGAGGTCGCGTCGGTGTGCTGAAGGGCCGTACCGTTGTGCTCGAAAGAGATGAACCTTCGTTCCGGCGTGCTCCAAGGTCGTACCGTCACGCTCAAGGGTCGTTCCATCGCGCTCGAGGGTCTGACGTCACGTCGCTCTCCAGGGCCGATCTTTCGTGCTCGAGGTCATACTGCCATCCTCAAGGAACGAGCCGTCGCCCTCATGTGGTTACAGGTCTTATACCCTACTGGGAGGATACAGGATCACGTCCCCGTCTGTATCAGGGCGGACGCGCCACCTGTGAGCCAGTGGGCAAGCTGAGCCCACCTGCCTTCTGGCGAGATTCGAACTTCGGCGGCTGAAATTGCGACCAGGGGCGTCGCCACCAGCGGAGGGGTACTTAATGTATATCCTCATCATCATAACATCTCTACCATCACCGCTGCAGCTGCCGGGGGACGAGGCAGTGTGACTCCAGCTTCACTGAAGCCCCGTTTGTGGCTAAGCTTCAGCCAGATAATCCCAGCTTTGTGTTGTAGTCCGGATAAAAACGGGATTTTATTTAGGAGCTTACAGCAGATAACCATCCACACCCGTCCTGGTGTTCTGATTGCCTCCCTGTACAGTCTGGGGAGAGAAATGTGCAATGGTAGGGCTCATCTCTCTTGTGTGATCACGAGTGTATTGTGGGGATAGAGGGCGTGGAAAGGCATGGATAGATCTCTGTTACTACGGGTGTTATGGAATGTCTGAATGCCTGTGTCTGTTTTTCCATCTGTCTCGGTGAGTTTATAAGGCACAGTGTGGTACATAGACCTATCTTCAGTCCGGGTTGCTGGGGCGATAGAGTGGAGCCCTGACTTGTGATTAATCAGGGTTGCAAGGATATAGTGTGATGCGCTTACCCGTGTCCAATCAGGGTTGCAAAGGCCCTCGTATGATGCCCTGACGTGTGATCAAAACGGAAGTTTGACATAATTGATATTGTATATCTTATCAGTAAGTGGGAATTTCATCTGGGAGGAACGGGCAATCCCATCAGGAATCACCAACTTCAGTCTTGGAAATTCAGTTTACGAAAGTTCGGTAAAGGGATCTGCGTTTTACGAAATATGTTCAGAAAAAGAAAAGTTTAGTTTACGAGACTTTTCAGCCTAGGGAATTTCAGTTTAGACAAGAATTTGAAACCAGTCTGGGAAGGCCAGGTGATAAGACTCAGGAGCTGGGAATGGTCAGGCATGCATATGATTAACCCCCAGGATTCTTGAATACTTGAACCCCTTTTCAGATTTACATTTTTCCTTACTTTATAGCTGTTCATTTACATAAACGAACGTGTCTATGAATTATTCCCAGATCACGTGTAGCGCATGCCACTGTTGACCTCGGAACCACGAGGATAAGGGGGTCATTTCAGTCCCGTTGTTAGTATCTGAAGAGAGGGTCTCCCTTGTGTACATGCCGCTGCCAGAGCTTGAGTTGAAGAGGAGAGAGAGAGAGAGAGAGAGAGAGAGAGAGAGAGAGAGAGAGAGAGAGAGAGAGAGAGAGAGAGAGAGAGAGAGAGAGAGGTTAGGGGGTGGCGGGGGACCTGGTCGCTTACAGTGTGGAAAATGCCGAGGATCTCTTGCCCCCGTCGCCGTCAGTTTCGCCATGGGTTATTCAGTCAGTCAGTCGGGTCACTTTATGACGACCCCACGACCTGGCGTCAGGCCTTGCGGCCACCCGAGAGACATGAGGGTGTTTAGATATACAAATATAGATACGTGTGTATACCAGACAAGTTGCAGAGGTGCTTCACGAGATGAGTCTCTACCAACACACCCGACACAGACGCGGACAGTGGGGTATGCTTGTGTGGTGGCGTCCAGAGAGCCAGAGCTCAGTCGCAAGCAAGAGTAGTGGTGGTGGTGCCGCTACTTCAGCACAGCACGAGCAGCTGCACCGCCTCGGTAGCGATAGCAAAGGCAACAGCAACAGGAGCACCAGAGTGGCAGCACCGATCAAGACTCACCATCGGATGCCCCGCACGACATCGGTGCCATTTATGCAGCTTTTATATCGCGGGCATCGCCGAAGGAACGTGAACAACAGCACCAAAAGAGAGGAACAGTAGCAACAGAAGCAGCGGCAACTGGAGGAGGAGGAGGAGGAGGAGGCGCTAGTGAGCGAGGCCAACATTCCAGTAGGGGGCAGTAAATCTCCCCCTGGCGTAGGGCACTTCAGGGCCCGACACGCCAGGAGCTGCCTAGTCTCAACTTAACTTCCCCTCGTCACCACTTTGCTGCGAAAATAACCAGGCAATCACATCACGAAAGGGGAGTAAAACGGCCAATCAGGACGGTCAAAGAGTGTGTGTGTGTGTGTGTGTGTGTGTGTGTGAGAGAGAGAGAGAGAGAGAGAGAGAGAGAGAGAGAGAGAGAGAGAGAGAGAGAGAGAGAGAGAGAGAGAGAGAGAGAGAGAGAGAGAGAGAGGAATAGGCGTAAGGATGTTACTATGACTAGATTGATCAAGACTGTGGTACAAATGCGCATGTTAGTAGTATGGAATGAGTTCTGAGGACGTTAAAGATGTTAAAGTGTTCTTTGAGGAAGAAACTGTTATACTTGAGCATCATATTCGAGAGTGTAGCCTACTGTGTAGCTTCAGAATAAGAGATGATGTGTTCAGTAATGCTGGTAGATTAAGAGAATTGAATAGCGGGATTTTAAACCTTTCAAAACCATTTGAATCCAGACTTCCTGTATGTATGAGGGCAGTTAAAGCTGGCAATGTTTCGTAACGCAGAGACGTCAGCCATGATGTAGATGCGGTTCTCTTATTTCTCGAGATTAATTAGACTTTGGAACTGAGTCTGCACTCCTCAAACACCGTCGAAGTACACCAGGTCCTGCTCTCAGGGCCAGCAGCACTTGCTGTCTGCCTCGTCTGTGCAGGTTCCTCTGCCATCACTGACTTTGGTCAAAGTATCACAATTTGTCTCTGTAAATTCATGGGCGTATCTTCTTTATAACTACATCATTGCCTGTTGTTCTGATAACTCTAGTATTTATATGTCTTTGTCTTCATCTGTAAACTTCATTTGTTCTCTTCCCTCTGGTGCATGTGCCTTGTAATGTATATCCTTTAGAATGTATATATATATATATATATATATATATATATATATATATATATATATATATATATATATATATATATATATATATATTAACTTTTCTATGTATATTTTAACTTTTTTTTTTGAGAAGTACCAGTATCTTGCGTCCTCTATCTCCAGCATCTCTCGTTGTTTCCACTCTGTTGGCAACGGTTCTACCCCAGTCTCCTCATCTGTAGATGCATCTGTGTGTGGCACCCACACAGTCATGCATCTCGCCTCAGTGAACCACTTTGCTAAGTAGTTCTCCCACTGACCAGCGTCCACCGAGATATGGGTCACGTCCACCTTCACATTGGCAATCAAGGGTCGTTCAGAACGTCAACAAATATATATATATATATTATGGCAAGGAACGCAGTGGTATGGGGCTGCCATAAGGAGGTTTGGTTAAGATTGTGTGGGTGCATACGTAGTGAGGCGGATGGCTCTGTGAGGGAAGTGTTTACCGGACGGCAGGCTCAGTTATACGCTGAACCAGCCAAGCTGAAAATTAGACGTGTATGCTTTCTCTAATTTTCTGTTTTTATGTTTTTCCTGCGGCTCATGCAGAAAACGTTACCGTTAACCTTGCCTCATGGCAAGACCTCGTCTGAGATATTCATACATAGGTATCCTCGTGTGTGTGTGTGTGTGTGTGTGTGTGTGTGTGTGTAAACGATATTAGTTTCAACTTCAGACTGTGTATGCAAATTGGACAATTAATGCTAACAGTGAGAGAATAATTACGGACTAACAATTAGTTGTGTTGGGAGGCAGTGGCCAGGCAGGGCTACCTCCTGGGACCTCGACACCCCGTCACACACGTCACACACACGTCACACGCCCCTGGTCAGGCGCTCTGTCAAACCAAATTCATTTCTTTCTTCGTTGGCGTCGGAATGGATGGCGTTGTCTGGTGTCGCCTGGGCGAGGTGGAGTCATCCGTCCGTCTCCACTTCCCACCACGAGAAAAATATCCTGCCCGGGTCCGGCCGCTGGGCTGGGCAGGCTGAAGCTAGCGGGCAGGTTTTCGTGTGATTATAGTCATGGCGATCCCTCTTAATCAGGCGATTCAGTGAGGGGGAAGCCGTGTCCTCCTCCTCCTCCTCCTACTCTTCCTCCTCCTCCTCCTCCTCCTCCTCCTTTCCCTCCTCATAAGGGCTCTGAGAGGTCTCTCTCTCTCTCTCTCTCTCTCTCTCTCTCTCTCTCTCTCTCTCTCTCTCTCTCTCTCTCTCTCTCTCTCTCTCTCTCTCTCTCTCTCGTTCTCCGGTAGATGGAGTAAAGTAAGCGGGGCGAGCTGTCACCGCCACGCCCGTCTTTATTAATCCGACTGATGGTCCGGGTTTTTGTTGGCGTGTAATCATTATTCTCAAGACGTCTGATTAGGTTATCATGTCTGGTCTGGTGGCGAGGAGGGCACGGTGGTGGCAGCCTGGTGGCATCGTGCCACCACTGTGGGCAGTGTGGGTGTCGGTAGGTTAAGGTCTTGTGACACCATTGTGGGAAGGGTGGTGGTGGTAGCATGAAGGTCTCGTGCCACCCATGTGGGCTGTGTGGGTGTCGGTAGGTTGGGGTCTTGTGCCACCAACTGTTGGCAACATGGTGGTGGTAGGCTGGGGTGCTGTGATACCAACGTGGGCGAAGGAGCAGCAACACAACATAGGCAAAAATGAAATCACTGGCACACGCCAGTGACACCTTTATGACACGCGAGTGAAGCCTGTATGGCACCAACACGCGATTGCCACCTACATGGCACCCGCCCTAAACGAGTGCCATTTGCATGACACCCACACGAGTGACACCTTTATGACATCGAGAATTGAAGTAGACTACATGACTACATATAACGCTGCTAAAATACTTCCCTATACAGCCATCATCATGCAAGTAGCAGCCAAACATCATAGTGTTCCATTTGACGGTAACTCAACTAAGTTGATGCGATATAGACAGGGATAGGACACTAGGACAGGGGATTGACAGGTACGAGATATACAGGAATATAGCCATGACAAGGTCTATAGACATTTCTTGACTAACAGTTTTGCCGGGTTTCGAATCATGATTTTATGCACTGGGTAAAGGGATCGAACTATAGAACAGCCTAAGAAGTCGTATGAGTAGTGTTGGTGTGTGTCAGACGAGGAGTGATGAATTGACACCACTGGGAGGGCTGGGAACGGGAAGTGGTGGCAGAGGAGGTGGCATGGATTGACACGCGTGTAGGGGCCTGGGACGGGTAGTGGCGCTAAACAACGTGGCGTGGACTGACACCACTGGAGGGCTAGGGACGGGTAGTGGTGTCAGCCGAGGTGTCGTGGAGTGACACCACTTGAAGGACTGTGGACGGGTAGTGGTGTCAGCCGAGGTGTCGTAGACTGACACCACTTGAAGAACTGGGGACGGGTAGTGGTGTTGCCAGATGATGCGTTGGGAGTTTACGATGCTCCAGCATTAGAACGCACCACCACTGGACGACAGCAGTGATTTGAGATGGGTCGTCCCTCTACTGCAGTGTCTTGTAGTAGGGCGGTACGCCAGCCGTATAACACTGGCTCCAGAACGCGGAAGGTAAGCTGCGGAACACAGTCTGGTCGTACGCAGAGGTGACCTGCTAGAAGAAGAAAGTTACCCCTCCGCGATGTTCATTTGCCAGCCAGACACGACAGGTTCCCAAAACGTCAGGTGAGGGGTAAAGAAGACAGTCCCTCCCTGCTGCCTTCACATGATGACGGAGACCATGGACAGATGCAAGTAGGTAACGGAGAGAGGGATATGGCTGGGGAGGAGATTTTAAGCCAGGTCACAGGGATGGGGGGTTGTTAAAGCTCTGGGCAACGTGTTTTGTCCTAGTTAAAGATCCGTTAATGACAGCCAGAGCTGTTGGAGGATCAGGTCCTCTGGATGAATTTAAGAGACAAATGATAAAGACATCGCGGTGGAAAAAAGTGGTGGTTGGAATATAGCATCGTTTTACATTGAGTGATCAGCGAGGTGGCGTTGGTTTTGGGAGCAGCGTCGGTTATCCTGTGAATAAACCAGGAATCCCCTTGGCTCTCGCCTGGTGACCCCAGGGGTTCTACAACGGCCTCGTTCCTCAACATGTTGATGGTCAAAGTGTCTTGGTTGGTTTGGTATTAATGTGGACAACGTCGTCATAGTCTAACGGGACCAGAAACCATTTACACAGCCGACTGTAACTCCCTTAAAAAGGGTCCGGATATTTTTGTTAGGTTGAGGCAGGGTGAGGCGAGGCCAGCGGGCCAACACCTCAGTAAATGACACTTCCTCATAAAGCACGCGACTGTGAGTGGGGATGTTATGGCTCTGATGCCGCCCGCTCTCCACCCACCACTACCGCTCGCCTCCCCTCGCCCTGCCACCACCCTGCATCCTGCCCTGCTCAGGAGCACAGCTTGCTAGTGTCCGGGAGTCACCACCGTCGGTGCTAGTAGTGCTGGGTAAGCATTGGCCTAACTATGGAGGAGGCCAGGATCAGCGAGAGCGATGGAGGGGAGGTGTGAGAATCGGTGGTAGTGATGGAGGGGTCAGTGAGGATAGGTGATAATGATGGAGGGGTTGGTTGATTGAGAAACGGAACTCGTAAAGGGGATGAATAATGCTGCCTGTAATGGAGGATGTGAGGAATGCTGTCAGCTTTAGAAGATGAGGAAGACTGTCAGCAATTGCGAGTAAAGTGTTGGTAGGTGAGGGGTGAGGGACGCAGCTAGTGACTGGATGGTTGGACGCTGCCAGTTACTAGGCTGAATGCCCGGCGCTAGTGACTGGGTTAAACGACGGTGCCAAATGCTAGCTTGAAGGGCATTGCTACGAACTGGATTTAAGGACGATTGAGGGAATTAGATAAGGAAATGCTGCAGGTAACGGCGTTCAGAGTCAATGCCAGTAACGGGAGTAAAGGTATTTCTAGTATCAGGACTAACGTGATATTGCTATTAAGTGGATTAGGAGACATACTATTAGCGAGAAAAGGGGCGTCTGGATACCTCGGTGTTACTAGCAACATAAGGGAGGACATGGCTATTAATGGTTCATAGGGACGTTACCATGAATAGGGATGAGGAGCGCTCTTCATGGCGAACTGGCAGCGGTGGTTTGTAGAGGATACTAACGACGGAATTAAGTATGGCTGGTCATAACTGGGATGAGGAGGTGTTAGCACCCGGGGTAAGGGACGCTCCTAGCAACGGGTGAAGATCACCGTTAGCAAACGGGGATGTGAGTCTACTAGCAGCGAGGATGGGTTACGCCGTTTACTAGTAAAGAGGCAGCTGACGCCGTTAATAACGAGATGAGTGACGCACCTAGCTAGTTACGAGGGTATGGGTGACGCCGAAGCATCGTAAGGAAGGGGGACACAGAAACAGACGGGAAGGCCTGGGGGACACACACTTTGCTTTGATTTTTTTTTTTTTTTTTTTTTGCATCACACGAGTTTATGGTGTACGCTCCTCCCCATCGTAAGGTCGGTGGTGCAGGAGAGGTTACAGGGTGTACACAGACAGTAACACAGTGTGTTGAGCAGGCAGGCAGAGCGGGAGGGCTAGGGGACCGTGTTGACCCTGCAACGGTCTATTACCCCGCCTCGCACGCCCGACACTGTATCAAGGTGCTGGTCCTCCTCCTGCGTCGCGTTCCTGGTGGGGCGAGGGTCTGACTCCTCATTAGTTATGCTGAAGGTGGGAGCGACTGGCGTGTGTGTGTGTGTGTGTGTGTGTGTCGGAGGGGGGAAGAGAGAGAGGAGTGGTCAATCAGCTGGTGTTCCTGAGCTCAACTAGGGGGAGGGGATTACAGGTTGTGTTTTCTTTGTTACGTACGACAAAATACGAGTTCTCTCTCGCACAAGAGACGAGAATGGACTCAGAGATGTACTTTCACAACCAGTAAAGATATGGTGAGGGAATAACCCCTCTTATTCAACCCGTTCTCTCTCCATGGAACACACTGTATCGTGGAGGGACCTTGTATAACCCGCAGCAAGACCCCAGCACCCGAGGTATGTATCAGACACGGAGCCCTCTAGGGCGCCCTAAGTCCGATGTTGTGTCCCCGAGTGTACTATTACGAGAGAAATCTGCACAGGGCGCGGACAGCCTCCATATACATACACACAAACGCACACACACACACACCGATACATGCCAGACCTGAACGCCAAGCGTAAACATCATGCAGCTTGTTGGAGCTGGTTGGGGGGACGGACCTATCCCCCTTGCCTGTCGCCACGCCTGAGTGTCGTCCAAAGTGACAGTCCCCAGTACCACGGACGGGAGGAGGGGTGAGGGGGCGGGAGGCAGGTTCGCCGTCACTCCCGCCGAGCGACGTAGTCACTATAGACGGGGCAGCCCGACACGACACAGCTTAGTTTATGGCGTGTCGTGGAGCGCATGGGAGAAGTTGTGTGTGTGGGGGCGGGGAGGAGGTCGTCCGTACGGTCGTGGCACTCCTCAAGGGTCCCAGCAAGACGGTGCGTCTGTCTGTCTGTGTGTATTGCGGGCGTCGCGACGCGACGGTCCCCGTCCATCAGGACAGGTGTTACGGCCACAGTACACACAAACACCCGCGCATAGCGCCACAAACAAAACACGTGGTTGAGCATAAACACGGTTGACGGGGGTGATGGGGTGGAGTGGTTGAGTAATAGACTGGTAACAGGGTGGTGACGTTTGCATCCGAAGTTGCATAGTGTGGCGCTGGGAGTACTTGGCTAGCCGCCGCTGCTGCCGCCGCCGCCGCCGCCGCAGCGGTCATAGGGGTGGTTGTGGGGCCCACCCTATCCCCACGGGGTACTGTTGAAGACCACTGGTTTGGTTGTTACTGCTGCTCCTGCTGCTGTTGTGAACGTTCGTGGAATTATGGAGGGTTGTGGTGCGCATACCGGAAAGTTGTGGGCACAACATTATGATGGCTGCTCCTGCTGTTGTTGCTGCTGTTGTTGTCGCTGCTGTTGTTGTTAGTACACGTTGCCCGAGAGAGATGTTGGTGGCGAGTGGAGCAGTCGATGGTCAGTCTGCCGTGGCGGAAGTCTGCGTGGGCCGCACGTAACCTGACCATGCACACGGAGGGGAAATACGTCCGTGCTGACCTCACGACTCCGGCCAGGACGTCTGGACGAGACGCATGAATGGCCACGCCGGCCCCAGCCTTCCCCCGCGGGACACGACTGCTTTCTACAAACCTGTTGGACCTGCGCCTCCGACTATACGGGTGCATGACTCCGCTTCTGCACTCTCCATTTAACTCCGCTCTCCTTTAGTCACTCCAGCCCTACGAATGGTGTATAGATACTATACATAAGCCTCGGTAAGCCCCGGGATGTGTCGTGTTATCCGATCATTACATAAAGGATTATAGTACGTAGAGTTTATTCATCTTGCTTGGTGATGTTTGGACGTACCTCTGCCTTGGTATTATTAAAAGAAAGATGGCAGGGGGGAGAAGTGTTGTGGAGCGGCCTCGTGCTTGGTAATCCCGAGCGGTCAGAGCAGTCACTGCGTCACTTACCCCATAATGACACATGTGATGTCTCTATACCTTACCATTGATGCCATATCTACACCACTCCTCGTCTTTCCTTCCTTTGCAGACGTCACCCGCGGTCAAACCAAAGTCTTAAACACTCTAAGCATCGTTATGATAACCTTGTGAAGGCATATGGGTTGTTCCTGAAGGAAAAATGACATAGATAGCAAGCATTATTTTCAACGTCCTCCACTACCGGCCTAACCCATTTTCTCTCTCTCTACAGGGGGGAACTCCTCTACGCGGCCCGGCTCCCTGACTTCCCCATAAAGGTAAGCTTCGTTTTGTTCTTCAGTGGATCACCCACCCGTTCCTGTTGTGTAAAACTGTATTGATATTGAATAAAAGGAGTTTTTATAATTTGGTAAAAGACTGATATAAATATCTATCGTGAAGATTAGATATTTACAACACGAAACATCGAAATTCCATTGACAGGCAACAGCAGAGTGGCGAGATCCACCCACAGCTTGTAGACCGAAATATACGTTGAAATGGACGCGGATTCATACGTCCATAGGCCGAAAATCATTGTATTTCTTGGATACAAAGGACACGGAAACACTTGTGTTTGTTTTCCGTATTGATTGCATCGCCCCGTCTGTTCGTTTGTTTGCACTGGTTGATGGGTTCCGGACGCGACTGAGTTGTGTCAAGCGAATCTCATTCATTCTTAAAAGGCAAAGTGAGGTGAATGTCTTCCTCATTCACTGACCAGCCGTACATTGACGACTTGACCACTCGACTGTACCATTCACTTCTCGGCCTTTCACTCTCGCCCACTGTTCGTTGTTCGGACGTTCCCAGTCACCCCCACCCCCCTCCTCCTCCTTCGTTCATTAATCGTTCATTTGTTCCCTCTCATTACCGGTGCTTGTTCTGCCGTTCCCTGTCATTACCCTTCACTGTCTCCAACACCCAGTGTTCAGCCGTTCACTCACTACCATTCACCATCAAAGTAAAGAATAATAATGCAGTTCCCCATTCAGAGAACACGTAAGGCTCGGCGTTCTAGACCATTGGTCTACACTAGCGATGAGTACAGTGTTGCTGTATCTTCATGTCCACGCTGGCCAATGTCATGAGGCCACACCATGAGCCAAAAGTGAATTATTGATAATCTCCTCCTCCTCTTTCCCATCCTCCTCCTCCTCCTCCTCCTCCTGATAATCCCGAGAGGAGACCCTCTTTACGACGGCATAAAGTCGAATTATAATCTCGATGATTGATAATTGTAATTACTTCTCGTTAAGGAATTATGTTGACAGGGACCTCCACGTTACCAGACCAGGCTGTTGTTGTTGCTTCCCTGGGGCCAGGCCCTGGGAACAGTGTTGTTTGTTATATTTTCCTTGATGCTAATGACTCAGGAGTTTTTAATGGCTGTGTATAGCTGGGTGAGTGATGGATTGTTCCCCTGTGGCTCCCCTGCCTGAACCCCCCGCGGACTGGGTGGTTTGGTATATGCCGTGGGCTGAGTGGCTCGGTGTAAACTACAGCCTGGGTGGGTTGGTATCCACTACGGTCTGGTTGGCACGCCATGGGTTGAGTTGCTGGGTGTAAACTACAGACGGCTTAGTATGTGCTACAGCGAAACTGAGGGGCATGGTATACACCATGGGTTGGGTAGCTTGGCGTAAACTACAGTTTTGGGTGGGTCGGTATCTGCCACAGCCTGGTTGGTATACAGAGTGCCCTGGTGTAAACTACCTGGTTGGATATCGTGTTATACACTCTGAACAAGGTTACCTTGACTGCACACAAAGCCTGGGTGTGTTGGTATACACAGCAAACTGGAGTTTCCTCATCATAAACTCGTGGCTGGCTTTGTCAGCAAACACCTCGGGCTTGGTATCATCGCTTGCATCACTGATCAGGTCGTTAATGGCTTTTAAGTGTACACCCCAGGGTGAAGTCTATCAGCTCCCTCACAATGGCAGGTCTCTAAGCATAAAGTCTAGGGATGTTTTCCGGCATTCTTCCTTGGCTGGCTCTGTCAACTTTCAC
The DNA here is from genome assembly GCF_036320965.1 of Panulirus ornatus. NCBI lineage: Eukaryota > Metazoa > Arthropoda > Malacostraca > Decapoda > Palinuridae > Panulirus > Panulirus ornatus. The sequence goes on along the minus strand of NC_092237.1, from coordinate 59,808,836 downwards.
CCCAGGCGATGTTCCACTGCATACTACCCAGTCTGGGTCATTCATTGTACTCCCCGGGATGGGTTTCTCAACATACACCCCAGGCTGGGATCATTCAACATACACCCGAGGCTAGGCTTCAAAATAACCCCCCCACGCTGGGCCACAGCAAACACCCCTAGTTGGGTATTTTAGCACGCACCCCAGGCTGGGTCACTCAGCATACACCCCCGGTGTATGGAAGCTTATTTAGAGCAACCAGAGGAGGTCTACCCCCAGACCACTGCACAGGACGTGCGTGGAACATCACGTCTGTGCACACGTCTGAGACATTACTCTTTGGTCACTAACCTGCCAAAAGCTTATCAAATACTTGATAAATGATTGTGATTACTTCTTGTGCTTATAATCACTGAAAGGATGTTAGAACGGAGTAAGTAAGCCCATACGGTCATTGTGTAATCCCCGGAGACACAAGTTTCCTATCAGTGGTTTTGCCAGGTTTCGTTGGCTTATCAGACGAGTGAGGAGTACTCATTTTATTGACCCTTAGCGCCGGTTCGACGGCGGAGGCTGATTGCGTCCGTCCGTGCCCCGAACCCCAAAACTTTACTTCCCTCTCGCTGGCCTCAATAAATTACGCTTGGAATTTGATGAGATTTTTTCGAGATTAAGTATATTCGGTCTTCTAGTCAAGTCTCAAGAGTGGAACCACATCACGTACCCTTCCTTAACGTTCAGACGTACGTACACGCTACTGCCTCCAGGATATCATTTTCTTATCAGCGACTTCTGCCAGGGCGTCTTGCTATACCCTGATCAGACTCGCTGAGAATAAAATTTCATGGTAAGACTCAGGTGTCGAGAGCTATTATGTTGCTTCCATATAACTCTCATTTTATCTCCTCCATCGGTGACCCCACAAAAATTTTATGCCCGGGTCTTTTAAAGTTTAGCAGCTCCTTCCGTAGTGCAGGGTTGTTAAGACTCCCGGGTTGTTGTTATGTTTAGCGGGCCATCCGTTGTCCAGGTTGAAGGCTCCCGAGTTGGGTTTTATGACACAGGTTTATGTGGTCAGAAACCCTGGGATGTTTTCCTGACGGTGAATTCTTCGGTTCCGATCTTATCTGATGCTCATTCGTTATAAATCTCATTATACCATTTTTACGATGGAGGGTTCGTTCGGCAGCCATCAGGTGCCAGGATGTATCTTTCATATACACATATCTTGACAATTCGATCCTCAAGAAAGAAGGCCTGGCCCTTGGCTCGACTCCTAAGGCTTAAGCCCAAAGGTTGGGTCATCTTACCTAAGACTTGTACTGTCCTGCTCAAGGAAACCCTCTTGCAAGCAGAACTTAAGGTGGTCGTTATCTTCTACCAATACACACCAGTCTAGGTCTCCTGCTGGCGTAGTAGTAAGATGTTCTCTGGAAGGTAGATAAGGGTACTGCTGACAGAGGTGCTAACGGGCTCCTGCCACGATGCTCCGGGGAGGGGTTTACTGTAGACGGCACACAGGGCCCCACCTCCGCCACGCCCAAAAGGGACGGTACACCTCTAGGTAATTTAGGCGTCGAAGGTTACGACTGTAAACCATGAGCGACGCCGTCCGTCCCACCGGGCCCGCCGGTCTTAATTTGGTCGGGTCTCACGTCGTTAAACTCAGGCTTATTGAGTGTTTACGATATGAGGAAGGGGGAGGCGACGACAACGTCCGCGCTGCTGGTCAGGAGCTGTTGGACGCCCCGCCCGCCCGGGAGACGCAGGTACGAACCCCCCGCTAAATGATCGATGAAAGGCGGATTAGTATGCTAGGGAAATACGCGAGTAGGGTCTTGGTGTCTCTGAATTTAAATGAGATCTTTAGTAGACTGGCGACGTCGGAAGGGCGAGTTAAAGGCACATGACGTAATTCTAACTTCATTAGTCAAGTACACATATAGAAACAGTTTGATGTGACTAAGAAGATTGGAGGTTGTCATTATATTACACTTGGCGAGGTGCGAAGATTGCTTCATTGGCTCAGAAGCTTTGGGACAGACCGGGTGGTTCAAAAGGGGGTCGAGCTTTAGCTTGTAGTATACGTAGAATGTCGATAAGACTGTTGAAGGAGGACCTCCTGAGTTGGAGGAGGGACCTCCTATGTTTAGAGGAAGACCTCTTTTTAGGGGATGTAATTCACCTGAACTTGGTCTAGACGCCTGAAGAATCTGGCGCTACCTGGAGACTAAATTGGGTGTCAAGATGGACTGGATACTCTAGGAACTTGGCTCTTTTCCCCGTAGGAAGTAGACCTGACCTCAGACCACATAACTCTTAAGACTGAAATGACAGTCAGTTATTAGCTCTTGTACATCAAACCATGATGAAATCATTGCTTGTTGACAGACACCCCCCAAAAACATATCAAATTATGTTACTGTTACCAACATCCCTTCGTCCCCTTACTGCCCTTCCTCTAACCCCTTAACTCTCGCCCATCCCCCTTCAACAAGGGCGCCACTGGGGAAATCAGTCACCATCCTGAAGCTTCTAAGAATTCGGTGGAGGAGTATATTTCTCATTCCCTGGCAGGTGGTAATTAGTTCGTCGGGAGGTCAAATGAGCGTGAAGTGGCAGTTAAATATATCTTGTCAGTCGCGTCATACTTTTTAGTGTGTACAGTGGTACGCACGCTGTTCCGAAGTAAACACGTGAGTCATGAGGGCGTGTGGATAGTGGAGGATGGAAGGGTAGAGATAAGGATGAGGAGGAGGAGAAGGATGCAGGAGGAGTGTGGGTTTGAGGAAAGGAAGAACGGTTAGTAGTACAAAATGAAGCAGGACGAAATAGGTTCCAATAATATGTCAACTCAGCGTTTGGACGATGCGTCAAGTCAGATGGTCGAATATGTCAGGTGGTCGGGTATGTCACACACTGGGATATATGTCACCTAGGCTCTCCATTACCCACGTCCAGATGTTCTCTTCACATGGCTGTACAACTTGTGTTCGATGCAGTGTGGTGCTTTAGTCTTAACACTAGTGGTGCGAGATCCTCCTCCTCCATCCCACTAGCAGTAGGTTCCTCTTGTTCCCTGCCTACTCGTCACGTATATTTTGTTGTACTGTCACTCTGTCTTTCTTCATATTGATCGTGTTTCTCTTGTATTACTCCGCCAGGGTTTCCTTGAACATGCACAGTTTGTCACGATTTTGCGTCGTGTCCGTGTCCTGTTTGGCTCCTTCACATCCATCTTTTTTACGTGTTTAAATATTTAATTACCCGTACATACGTGCCTTATTACATACATACATACATATTACATACACGACTGATACAAAATACCTCCTCGTCCGACAGAGCAGTGCAGTACAAGCGATACACTGTCCACTTTTTCACACAAGCTTCTGATGCGCGGGGTGTCACGGAAATAAGGAGGGCTCGGTGACTCTGTGAAGACTGCTGAATAAAGCCACGTACCTTATTCACCTGGGGCATTGTGAAAATAAGGACTTATTAGTTAGTCTAGTGAGTGTAAAGCTCCATGTAGTTGAGTGTGAAGGGAGGATGGTCTGCATACACACACACAAACATACACACACACACAACGGTCTCCAGAGGCCACTGGGGTACAAATATCCAAGCGGCCGTTGCGTCTTCCCTCGTGAGCTGGTTACGCTTCCTTGAGCCTGGCAAGATTAATGGTCCATGGAATCTTTTGCTTATATATTTTAATTTTTTTTTTTTCCTGTCACAACTGGTCTACTGCAGTGAAGGTTTACGGGGCCGCTCCCCCCTATTCCAAGTTCACATTGTATTGGTCATTGGTTCTCCTGAAGGTGTTTCTTTACCTGCTGGTGCCTTCATCTAGCCTGTGCAGACAGACTCAGGCGCTTTTCGAGGCCAGGCCTCACGTGAAGCATCGGAAAAAGTCTAGCGAACGACACTCGGAAATTATTTGTATTTGCAGATGCCAGATCTTCAGAATATCCCCACCGGGTATTCTTAAACTATATTTACTAACTATTATTTAGACTCTAACGTACCAGGTCACATGATTGTTCCTCGAGTTTAGTTTAAGAGAACGAATTTGTTAAGTTTAGGATGCGAGATCAATAGTTTTCTTTTGGAACAACGATAACTAATATATTTCTGATAGATTAAAAATAATACAAATGTAAGTCCATGGGAAAGTTATGTGGTTTTCATAGATTCTGTTCTTTAAAAAGAAATCTCGTTTTACATTTATATCTTTTTTAATTTTTCCTGTTATATAATCATACGTCTTCCTGCTTAGGCCTGGCCGTTTTCTAATTGTCTAAATGTATATTTGTTATGTCAAATCTACAGGTATGAGAATGGTTAGCTAAATTTAAACAAATCGATTAACATGATTTTCGTCGTATTCATGGTTAACATCACCTCGGCCGTGAAGTGAACACTTGCTTGTTATTTTTCTCCCATTTTAACGAGTTTATAGGTTCAGTATTTTCATCGCTTGACGGAAGGCGACCCGCGTAGTGGATCGTCGGTGGACATCAAGGAACGCTCGTCATGTTCCATCCATTCCAGACTTCTTACTTTAATAACCATAGATAAAGGGTTTACCCACCCATCCCCAATAGCTAATGCTGTCATGTACTTGGAGACACAGCCTCGTCGGCAGCATGGCTGAGGCTCCTCTGTACCTTCCCTCCCTCCCTCCATAGCTGAAACTAATTCCTCAAATTAGATTAAAACTTTAGGGTTAGTGTCTCGGGGGGGGGAGACTGCCAGCTGGTTGCTGGGCTAACTATGATGTTAGGCGAGTGACTTGGTTGCTGGGGTGATTCGATTCAAGGGGAAGGGAGTCATAGTGGGTGGTGTGATATATGCTGAGGTTGTGTTAAGGATCTTTCATGACAGCAAACAACGTCACCATCAATACAGTGCTGTCAACACCAACTCCCTCACGAAACCTTACATCACAGCACAAATATACCTACCACTACTACCACATCCACCAGCGTACATCACAACCACCCAGACGCCACTAATCATCAAGCCTGCACCCCGTATCATCACCAATGACAAACCAGCATAGCCCACCCTAATCCACTTGGCACACCCATACATGAATGACCATCGCAGTGGCACATACTACGCGCACTACGACATATGTCATTACCGTCTTCACAGTCACAACACCACATACCTACAAGCATCACATACATCATCATTCTTTCCGCCATACCACACTATCACCGGTTCAATACCACAGTTGTTTTTTTTTTTTCGTACTGTCATCACAGTCATCACACTTCCCATCACCTCACACCATCACCAGTTCAGTAAATCATCTTTATACTGACACTGCAACATGTCATCACCATCATTTGCTCCGGTCACTTGTAATATGCTGTGGATCCACGAAATAAGTTCACAATAACATCTAATTTCATTCTAAATTGAGCTTTCCTTATCTCTTTCACTGTCTCGTACTGCGGCTCAATATTTGTCATGAATATTTCTGTAACCAGAAATAGTAGATAATAGCAACTATGGCTCTAACAAGGCGAAATAAGTCGCCAAAATATGGCTGGGACGAGAGAACAACATCAGCGTCGAGGTTTGTGTACACTGGGAGCTGGGGAGGCGAGTAGGATGAACTTTGTTGGTTCGTGTGATGGCCGCCAGAGTGCACCGTAATCGCAGCGCTGCCTCTTTTTGCCAATAGATGGCAGGACGGTCTCTCATGATCATTTCTTCGCTTGCTCAATAGATGGCGTTGTCGTACTCCTGTGGCCACATTATATGCTGGAAATTCATTGAAGTTAAATGTAAAAATACTGTATGAAATAATGATCGCATGTGCCATTACTTTAGCCGTTGTTTGTGAATATAATAAAACTTGAATGAGAATGAGCCCAAATGTCACTGTCATCAAGTTTCATATAAAAAGGACATATAATTTCAGTGTTGTGAGCGGCTCTCAGGTAGGCCAGAGGGCATGGTTGGGGGTTGATGGGGTAGGGAGGAGGGGTTTCCAGCCCACCCATATAGGCAGCTTAATTCACTCGTTGGCAACTGTGCATGACCTACCTGATGTATGATTCTCTCTCTCTCTCTCTCTCTCTCTCTCTCTCTCTCTCTCTCTCTCTCTCTCTCTCTCTCTCTCTCTCTCTCTCTCTCGTTTTGACCGCCATTCTTTGGTTGTATCTTGCTCGTACTTGTTACCTAACACCGCCCATGCCGTTCTCCGTAGTGTATGTGTGTGTGTGTGTGTTTTTCTTTTTTTTTATCAGTTCATTCTTTTTATTATTTATTCACACTTAATATAAATACGCCGGGGTCATAATGTAGACATTTAAATCTATATAATGAGAGAATTATGCCCCAGGTTTGAATGTGTTGGTTTACGGAGGTTTTACGATTGTCGGATGGACTTGATTCTTGTGTCTCGTCGGTGTTGGGAAGGTGGCAGGAGTGTATACAGCGTCAGGTGAGGGATGTCTGCCGGATCAGCTGATAACAGGACTGCCAACGGGTACCCCGCCGCGAGTGACGAAACGCTAGTGTTTTAGAAGCACCTGAGTACACACACCTGCTGCTGCTGTACACATGTACACCTGCAACGAGGATGGCGCGAAGAGAGAGATGGGTTACAGGGAAAGGGGCTTTAAGAGGAGGCTTTCGGTTTGCTTTGCCATGGAGGAGAGAAGAGTGAGGAGTGACTTGATCGCAGACTTGTTAGGAAAGATATAAGTGCACGATGAGAGAGAACTCCTTCCCTTACAATGCAAGTAGGAACTGCACACACACACACACACCTTCTCAGCTTCTCTGAATTATGTTTCTCATAGATTCAGATTTCAAGAATTTATTCTCAAAAAAGAAAGAAATAAGTGGGAAATAAGTGTTGGTTAATATTTAAATGTAGCTTCGTTGAGAGCTGGAGCGAAGGAGTTGGATGTGATGCTGGACGATGGAGACAGAAAACTTGTTGAGGGTAATCGTACAGGACGAAAATGGGAGATGCCGGGGTTAATGTAAAAAAAAAAAAATAAAAAAAATGCCTTTTTATTTGACAGTGAAAATGTCGTAATATGTAAAAGTGATTATGACGAAAATGACTTTTATGTCCTGGTTTATGACAGTTGCAAAACTTTAAATGGAGGACCTTGTTTAAATACTTTTTCCTGTATTTGTTAAAGAGACTTACGTTGGGAATGTTGGATGTGTTTATGTAAGTAGTCAAGTACCTACGAGAAGTGTAGATGGGAAGATCGTCATGAGCTTTTCCTCACAATGTGGGTATTGCCTGCTGCTCTGTGTCTGTAGATGTAGGAAGCCTTGGGGAATGATATTCAGCTGTAGATGCTGGTGAGGACTGTGTCTTTTTGTAGATTATTTAGGAAGTCGTAGTGAAGATTGTATAGCTTTAGGGTGCTGTAGGAACTCCTGGTGAAGGGTGTGTGGTTGTAAGGTGTTGTAGGAACTCCTGGCGAAGAGTGTGTGGTTGTAGGAAGTCCTGATGAAGAGTGTGCGGTTGTAGGGTGTTGCAGGAGGTTCTGATGAAGACTGTACGGTTGTGGGGTGTTGTAGGTGGCCCTTATGAAGACCGTGCTGTTGTGGGGTGTTGTAGGAAGTCTTAGTAAACAACCGTCAAGGGTTATGGATGACCGACATTTCCTGTGTTACTAAAAAGGTCAGGTACTTTTGGCAGCCTTAGCAGTGCGTGCCTGGGTATCCCACGACCCGGGGACTCTCTCTCTCTCTCTCTCTCTCTCTCTCTCTCTCTCTCTCTCTCTCTCTCTCTCTCTCTCTCTCTCTCTCTCCTTCCCTTCCTCCCCGCTGGCTATACGGCGGGCCCCCTCCTCTTCCTCTTCTCCCCCCTCCCTACACATATAACCAGCCAAGCCTCACCCAACCCCTCCGCCGCCCTTCCTTCCTCCTCCTCCTCCTCCCACCACACCACACCCCACCCCACCACACCTCACCCCACCCCTTCTTTCCCCCCCTCCCCCTCCCTCCCCACCAAGGTCACCCTGGGTCTCGCCTACAGTGGCTACTCCTTACAGCGGCCGCTCAACGCCCGTCCCCTTCCGTTATACATGACGCGTAATGCTCGCTATCCACCGCAGTGATAACAGCCGTGATCAGCTGGCTGCAGTCACAGTGATACCAATAGGAATACGAAAACGGGGGAAGTCCAGTGGTTGTATCTTTATATTCCACTCCGTATGGTTACAACCAGGCTACCTTTTTTTCTTTTCTTTTCTATTTTTTTATATGTCTTACCCCCTCATGTGGGGTAGACTGTGTGCAGGAGGAGGAGGGCCAGATTCATCATCAAAGTCACGATCCTATAGTGAACTGAGGGTGAGAGAGAGAGAGAGAGAGAGAGAGAGAGAGAGAGAGAGAGAGAGAGAGAGAGAGAGAGAGAGAGAGAGAGAGAGAGAGTCTTCAAGGTGGATTATAGCTTTTTTTTTAGTATTATTATTGTCCTTTCACCTCTGCTTCTCCGGTGTGACCATCTTCATCATCTGTTCCGGACCACCACGTTGTGTGGTGGGAGGGTACTGATCACTGCTGGAGAACACTGTTCACTGCTGGTTATCACAGCTCACTGCTGGTTATCACAGCTCACTGCTGGTTATCACCATTCTTTTGGTGTGATGAATTATTGTTTGTACGGTCAGAGTGCCTTGTGTATGTGTGTGCTATTATGAGGCTGCTAATGGTAATGATAATGATAGTAATGATAATGATACTGATAATATTAATCACAATAATAAGGATAATAATGATGATAGTGATAATAATGATGATAATGATAATGATGATAATAATGATGATAATGATAATGATGATAATAATGATGATAATGATAGTAATAATGATAATAATAGTAATAACAATGATAGCAGGAATGATAATTATGATAATGAGAATGATAATGTTGATAATGATGATAATGAATGGCACGTTGCGATGACATTTGTGGTAATGATAGCGAGAGATGCCATGGCTGTGTGGTAGTTCTGAGCTGCACAGTGGCCATCATAACAGCGGTGATGGTGGAGGTTGTGATGGTGATGTTGTAGTAGTGGCGATGCTGATAGTGAAGACGATGTAGTAGCGGTAGCTATCGTGGTGGTGATAGTGATGATGATGAATAGTGAGGTTGTGACTGTTGGTGGTATTAGGGACATAGTGATGGTGGTGTTGGGGGACATAGTGGTGGTGATAGTGGTAGCTTTTATGATGATGGTGAGGTTGTGACTATTGGTGGTGAGGCTGGTGTTGGCAATATGGTGGTGGTGATAGTGGTACTGTGTCGTCATTGGCTACGATGGTAGTAGCAGCGGAGGTGGTATGGTTGCCCTAGTGATGCTGGCCTGGTCGTCAGGGTTTTGGTGGTGGGTGTGGTGAGGTGAGGGAAAAAGAAAGACTGTACGTGCCAACCACAGCGATAACGGTCAGTGTGGCGGAGAGGAAGAGTGGAACGTGTAATCAGGCTAGCGGTTGTGTGGTGGTGTGGTAGAGCTGGTGGGAAATTTGTGGGAGAGAGAAAAAAAAAAAGGAAAATGAAAGCCAAGCGATGTCGTTTGTGGCGATTTTGATAATGGTGGCGATGGTGATGAAGAGGTTGGATGATGAGGAGGATGGTGGTGGTGACGATGATAATGAAGAGGGAGGATGAGGGTGGTGGTGGTGGTGGCGGAGGGAGGTGGGTGAGCGTGAAGATTGTAGTGACAGGTTGCAAGGTAGGAGGTTCTCATCCATGTGGCAGAGCCAGGCGTGGGAAGCAGCACCTCATGGGAAATTGTGATTACGTGCGAGTAAATGTTTTAGTGTCTTGTGACGCAAGCCCAGCTGTCCAGTGATCCCTCTCCTCCATACTGTCGTCAAACTGTCCAAGGATGCCTCTCCTCCATGCTATCGAATTGTCCGTGGATGATTCTCCTCCATACTGACAAAATGTCGAAGGATGCCTTTCCTGCATACTATCAAACTGTCCAAGGATGCCTCTCCTCCATGCTGTCAGACTGTCCAAGGATGCCTCTCCTCCATACTGTCAAACTGTCCAAGGATGCCTCTCCTCCATACTGTTAAACTGTCCAAGGATGCCTCTCCTCCATGCTGTCAAACTGTCCAAGGATGCCTCTCCCTCCAT